>NC_052399.1:1205000-1505000 GCF_009389715.1 Phoenix dactylifera | reverse complement strand
CGGGTCGGGGACTGTGCTTCCACATACATATATAGTAGGCCGAGAGGGGGAAGCACGTAGAAGATTGTGGGGCCCAATTGTGATCTTCGTTATCAGTTTTTTTTTGACAGTAATACCCTTAAACTTTGGATGAATGGTACTGAGATGGTGGTGGTATTCCGTTCGTTTATTAGAAGATGTAGGGGTACGTTTGGATTGTTGACCCTTCTTTTTGAGAGCGTTACCGTTGCAACGGTGCGTGAAGTGGGTCCCACGTCATTGGACGGTGGAGTGGAGAGGGGTGAGAAGACTGAACTCGGCACGGGATGAATCGCCGCATTATTTTTAATGGGAAAGTAAGTTACAACTTTAATGGTTCCAAACCAATATTTAATAATGTTTAAATCGCCTCTCTTTTTTTTGGGTCGTCATGCTACACCATCACTGGCCGTCTACGGATTTCGTCGCCATCACCTTCACTTTTTCCGCCGGGCACCATTTTTGCTTGCCACCATCTCACTATGACCGCTTTCCTACTCCATGATCTTGAATCACCCATCACAATAGACGTCCCTTGAATACTGTTGCTGGAAATTGGACCCGGGGGCAGTCTTCGGTCGAGGAGAGGGACGATGAGTTCTCATGGCGGGGCGGCGGTCCGTCGGCGAGCGGCGTCCTCCGTCTGGGGCGGTCGGAGAGAAGGGGCGGCAGGTCCTCGTGGCGAAGCGGCGATCCGTCAGTTGGCGGCGTCCTCCGTCCGGGTGCCTGCACACGAACCGGTGGCCGGGTTTTCCGGCGCCGGCCCTCCGACGCTCAAGTCAGGGAGGGGGCAAATAGTGTAGAAAGGGAGATAAATAATGTCTGTAGAGTGTATCAATCTTCCAACCCCCTCCTGAGAGGCCAAGGCTCCCTTTTATAGGCGGGGGTCGGTTTACCTGCGATGTAACAGGGCGAGGCCGTAGTACGACTCGGCATGTTGTTCAGGTCGGCGCATGGTCAGGCGAATCATTGCTCTGATGTCGGCGGTGAGGGCGTCGTATAACCCGAACTAGCACGCTGTCAGACGAATTATTGCATTGGTGTCGGAGGTATGGCCGAGATCGGAGACTTATCATAGTTGACTAGACTCTGCTGGGCTGATTTGCCGTGGAGAGCTGAGAGTCCGTAGATGACAGGAGCTATGCGCATTTATGGTGGAGTAAGCCGGAGATCCGCATTTATTGTGGAGTAAGCTGGAGATCCGCATTTATTGTGGAGTAAGCCGGAGATCCGCATTTATTGTGGAGTAAGCCGGAGATCCGCATTTATTGTGGAGTAAGCCGGAGGGTTACAGCGACCATGCGCAATAAATGCCAGAGTGGCGTCAAGGTATGGTCCTCGGCCAGACCTCTGAGGCGCACGGCCGTAGTAGGTGGCTGACAAGAGTAGACCTCGAACATCGGGGTTTTTCTTAGGTCGGAGGTCTCGAGGTCGGGCGTTCCGAAGTCGGACGCCGACTCCGGCCGTCCGGGGTCGGAAGTTGTACGGCTTCTTAGGGGCATTTATGTCATTTGGGAAAAAATCTTATTCCCCCCAACACTACCCTCCGACTTCCGAGTTCGAGCGACTTGTGGGCTCGGACGTGGGAAGTAAAGTCTGTCACTGAGGTTGGGGGGCGAGTCTCGTCCGCCCCCTTGCGCTTCTCGGAGCTTTCATGGTGAAACCTGCGCCCTTTGGCGTCTCGAGGCTGCTTTATTCAGTGAGCTTATGATGAAGCTCGTATCATTACGCTTCTTGAAGCGGAGGTGGCGTCTCTTGAATCGCCAGGATCGCCTTACGGCGGATTAATGATGGGGGTCCTCGAGCTCGTCGAGGCGGTGCCTCAATCCCGTAATCGAGGCTTCTCGCTCATTAATGAGTGTGCCGTTACGGGGTTTAAAACGGACACGCGGCGTGACCCAAGGTCGGACGCTTCCGATTTCGTGTTACTGGATCACAATTCCGGAGAGGTGGAGGCCACATCGAGGCTCCACGTGTCCCAGATCTTATTAAATGAGGGGAGCGGGGCGGCGTCCGTTCGTTCCTCAAGACGATTTGATTTTGCAGACCCATGATGAGGCCCCGAGATCCGACGGGACAACGCTTCGATTTCGTACCCGATTTATTAATCCGGAGTGAATACTGCGCCTCGGCTTCCGAGGTCGACACGTGGCGTAACCCGATCGGGGGATGGGAACCGACCCCATCGATCTGGGCCGTCAGGGGGTCTATATAAACCCCTCGAGGTTGCCCTAAAGGTCTTGTTTGGCTGCTTCTTATTTTCGTTGCCTTTCTCCCTTGCTTCCTTTCTCAACCGAACCTTGCCGTCGGTGCCCGGAGCGATTTCCGGCGATGTCCAGTAGGTTTTCACCCTGTTTTCACTAGGGTTTCCTCTTTTCTTCTCCTCCCCAGCTTCCATTTTCCGCTTTTTTTAACTTTTATTTCGTTCTTCTGTGGGAATGGGTTTGGGTCCTGAGGAAGTAGGATCGAGCCTGTCGGGGGAGGAGTTGGAGCTGATCCGCTCCCGGTTCTTCTTCCAGCCCGGGTTTCGTCTTGAAACTGCGGGGCCGGAGGACAGGGTGACGCAGCCGCCCCCAGGTCGGATCGCGGTCTACCGCGAGACACTTTGGGCTGGCCTGCATTTTCCCGCCCACGAGTTCGTGAGCCAGCTGCTGGCCGAGTACCAGCTCGTCCCGGCGCAGTTGGCTCCGAACTCGTGGAGGACCATAATCGGGTTCTTCTCCCTGTGCCTCGGGCACGGGATCCCGATCTCGGTAGGCCTCTTCCGCCGGTGTTTTCTGTTAAAGAAGAACCCGGCGGATGCAGGGTGGCTATACTTCGCCTTTCGGGGCGGTATGTCACTCTTCCAGGGTGCCCCTTCCTCGATTCATGAGTGGAAGGGGAAGTTTTTCTTCCTGGCGTCCGAGGCGCCTTGGGGGTTCGACCCGAGGTGGGGGAACCCTCGGTTGAAGACCCTCAATAAGCTCTCCGAGCCCTCGAGGAGGGAGCTGAGGACCCTGGACTCCGTGCGAGCCCTCGGGAGGGGCAACGACCTGACCGAGCTCCTGCGGGAGGATGCCCTGGCGAGCGTAGGGCTGAGCTCGGCGCGCCCCGAGGGTAAGGGTGGTTACATTATTTTATTTTTTCTTCGTTCTTTGCTTTTACTGTCACTGGTCTGACACTTAACGAAATTTGATTTCAGATATTCTCCGCCTGCCGATCAGCAACACATCACTTTTCTCTCGCCTGAGGAGGCGAGAGGCCGAGGCCGGGGGAGCTAGGCCCCAGCCCCGGAAGAGGGCGAGGTCGGACGGCGCCTCCAGTTCAGCCGGCACGAGTGGCCCCGAGGCGGGGGCCCCTGCAGCCGACCCGAGGCGGGAGCGGGTCGTTAGTGATGCGGGCCCGTCGGCCCCTCCTTGCCCTGCCCCCCTTGCCCAGCGGGGGGAGTCGTCCATGGCCCCGCAGCAGCCAGAACCCGGGCTTGCTCGAGGCTCCGAAGCGAGCGGCTCCGGGACCTCGGGCCCGGTCGTGCCGAGCTCTTCCCGGGCTTTCCGAGAAGAGTCGGTCGAGCCGGACTCCCCTATTCCCGAGGGGAGCTCGGCCTTTCAGGATGCCGAGGTCGCGCGCTCCATGTTGCGGCGTGCGGTACTTCCAGCGGACCGGGCCGTGTTCCGGAATGTTTCGCTGGAGGAGGTCGTTGGCAGCGCTTACTGCAACACCGCCCGGGTAAGCTTCCTTCTTAATTTCCTTGAGTTACTAGCGTACTTGTGTGCTTTTCAACTCACAATACCCTCGTTTCTTTCTTTTCAGCATATTCTCGAGCTCGACACCTTGGCGTTCATCGCCCACGGGTGTCGGGAACAAGTCCGACAGCTCGGCCGACAGCTGGAGCCGGCCAAGAAAAGAGTCGCCGAGCTGGAGGCGGCGTTGGCCGCGGCCGAGGCTCGGTGGGCGGCCACCGAGGCTGAGCGCCTCGCTATGGCGGAGGGGCTCAGGGAGGAGAAGGCCGCCCACGCCCTAACCAGGTCGGCCTTGCGCGGCACGGAGGCGCGCTTAGGGGAGGTCCAGGCCGAGGTCGCGGCCCTCAGGTATGAGGACGGGGTCTCCCGCCTCCGAATCGAGCAACTTGAGGCCCGGGAGAGGAGGGCACTCGAGCGAGCCGAACATGCCGTGGAGCTCTTCAAGGAGTCGCAAGAGTTCCGTGACATGTTGGAGGAGGAGACAGTGGACAGGTTCCTCCAAGGTTTCGAGAACTTCCGGGCTCAGATGCGCCGGTATTGCCCTCAGTACGACCTCTCGACGGTCCGTCCAAGGGAGGACCTGGGCCTGGGGTCCGACGTGGAAGCCCTCCCCGCCATTTTGACATCCGAGGCGGGGATATATGAAGAAGACCCCGCCGAGCCTTCGACGGGGGCGGCCGAGGCGGTTGGCACCATAGAGGCGGCTCCGGCGGCCGAGACGGACGCCGTCCCGGAGGCGGTACCCGAGGCCCCTACCTCCGACCCCGAGCCTGTGCCGGCTGAAAATCTCGAGATCATCAATGTGCCGGACGACCCCCCGGACGTTGCTCCCGCCGCTTAGGACTTAGCGTATTTTTCCTTTCTTTTTCATTGTATCCGAGGTCGGCTCTAAATGGTCGACCTCCAATTTTGTAATCGGCCTTCGGCCTTCTGTTAATGAAAAACACTTTCATCATTATGTGTTTGCCTTTCTTTTTTGTTGCGAACGAGGCTAGAGCCTTAGCTAACTGCCTCGACGACCTCTAACTTCACATCTTAGTTTTCGGTTTGCTTAACGAAGTTGTCCCCTTTTCCCGGGCTATGTCTTACCCTTCTCGGGTTCCAGTCATTTCGACCAAAAGGAGCTCCGAGTCTTAGGTTTTTTAGAAAATTCCTCTAAGTCCCATAGCTCGGATCTAAGAATCGTGGAAGTCATCACGTTTAGCCTTTAGGAAAATCCCAAGGCATCGAGGTCGGGCCTTAGCCCTTCAAGTAAGACCGGACTAGGTCTATGCCTGCTGCTATTCGGAGATTTTAGTCGGGTTTCCGAACTTAACTCCGAACCCCTCGTAGGGAGCGCGGGCTAATAAGTAAGTTATCGTCGGAGGTTTTCGTAGTTATCGTTCTCGGACTCTGCCGAGATCTCGGTGAGCAAGGCTGGGATTTCCAAAAATTGCCTTGGTATCCATGTTTGGCTGATACACTCGTGGTCGGGACCACTTTCTCAGCTAGATGTCGGAGTTTACGTAGAAGAGCCGAGTTGGGCCCTAATTTATGAAGCCTTCGTACAGATTGCGGAGACTTGACGAATGGAGCCTGCATAATGTAGTTAGGGGGTCGATCTTAAGCCGACCCATTGGAGAGGCCCGACTTTGGGGCGAGATAAGACTCCAACGTTGGGATTCCGCTCAGCAATATGTAGATAAAATTTAACAAGGAGGGCGTCTAGCTGGATGTACCTCTTGCATTCTCCGAGTCACGCTTCGCATGGTGGAGTAGGTTGCCTCCTTTCCTCGTTGACCTCCGGAGTCATTTTGACTTAAAGGGGGGCTCGGGTTTCTCACGGACCCAACAGCGCCCACCGAGGTTGAGAGGATTTGGCGAGGCTTTATTGAATTGTAGCTCTCTGCGAGGTCGAGGGAGTTTCAGACCCCATGGTAGGACCTCGGGCGCCTCAACCTTGGTCGAGGGATCTTGCGTCAGGTCGGCGAGTCCGTGGACGCTTTGCTGACCTGTGGTGCCTCCCGTGGTCGAGGGAGTTTGGGACTCTACGGTCGACCCTCGGGGCATCCCGACCTTAGTCGAGGGATCGTTCGTCAGGTCGGCGGGTCTGGGCACGCTCTACCGACCTGCGACGCTTCCCGAGGTCGAGGGAGTCTGGTTCTCTACGGTCGACCCTCGGGGCATCCCGACCTTAGTCGGGGAATAGCTCGCTTCGGGGATCGGAGATCGTCGACCGCTCCCGGGGGTCCACTTCGTGGCGCCCCGGGTGGAGCCACCCTTTCCACCCCTTACGGCTTCTTCCCGAGGTCGAGGGAGTCTGGTTCTCTACGGTCGACCCTCGGGGCATCCCGACCTTAGTCGAGGGATCGTTCGTCAAGTCGGCGGGTCTGGGCACGCTCTACCGACCTGCGACGCTTCCCGAGGTCGAGGGAGTCTGGTTCTCTACGGTCGACCCTCGGGGCATCCCGACCTTAGTCGGGGAATAGCTCGCTTCGGGGATCGGGGATCGTCGACCGCTCCCGGGGGTCCACTTCGTGGCGCCCCGGGTGGAGCCACCCTTTCCACCCCTTACGGCTCCTTCCCGAGGTCGAGGGAGTCTGGTTCTCTACGGTCGACCCTCGGGGCATCCCGACCTTAGTCGAGGTAGGAGAACGAGCCGAGCTCGTCTGGTCAGAGAGGACCGTGCTCATAGGGGGAAGTTGATGGAGAACGAGCCGAGCTCGTCTGGTCAGAGAGGACCGTGCTCATAGATGAAAGTTGATGGAGAACGAGCCGAGCTCGTCTGGTCAGAGAGGACCGTGCTCATAGATGGAAGTTGATGGAGAACGAGCCGAGCTCGTCTGGTCAGAGAGGACCGTACTCATATCTTGACGTCTCGAGCATCCCTAAAGCCGGGGCATCCCGACGAACCGGGGCATTCTGACCTTAGTCGAGGGAATTTCGCGCCAAGTCGATATTTCGTCGTCCTGCGATTCTTCCCGAGGTCGAGGGAGTTTGGGACTCTACGGTCGAGCCTCGAGGCATCCCGATTTTGGCCGGGGAATCTGAGGATCACAGACGACCCAATATTAGAAGAGAATTACAGCCATCAAGATAAGAGAATTGTTTGCGAAAAGGAAGCTGAGTCCATTGTCCTAATTGTCTTGAACCCCTAGGGGTTTTACTGGTAGTACATTCGTAGATTCTCGGAGTTCCAGCTTCGCGGGATCAGGGTCCCCTCTAGGGACTTTAATTTATACGCCCCTGGTCGTTGTACCCGGGCGATCTGATACGGCCCCTCCCAATTTGGGGCGAGCTTTCCTTGCTCAGTCGGTTGAGAAGCCTCGGCTCTCCTGAGGACGAGGTCCCCCACTTTGAAGAGCTTGGGCTTGACTCTAGAGTTGTAGTATTGGGCCGTTCGCTGTTGGTATCTCGCCATGCGGACCCGGGCAACCTCTCTTGTCTCTTCGACGAGGTCCAAGTTGCTCCTGAGCTGGGAAGAATTGGTGTCGGGGTCGTAATGCTCCACCCTTGGAGAAGGCAGGCCGATCTCTAACGGGATGACGGCCTCAGTGCCGTATGCTAGGTTGAAGGGGGTCTCTCCCGTGGGCAGTCGGAACGTGGTCCGGTACGCCCAAAGGACATTGTACAAGTCCTCGACCCACTGTCCTTTGGACCGATCAAGCCTAGCCTTGAGCCCCTGCAAAATAGTGCGGTTAGTTACCTCAGTTTTCCCGTTTGTCTGGGGGTGAGCGACTGAGGTGAAACGGTGATCAATGCCGAGCTCAGAGCAAAATTCCCTGAAACGAACATTGTCAAATTGTCGACCATTGTCAGATATAAGGATACGGGGTAGTCCGAATCTGCAGATTATGGACTTCCACACGAAGTCTCGCATCTTTTGCTCGGTGATCCGGGCGACGGGTTCGGCCTCGACCCATTTGGTGAAGTAGTCGATGGAGACGACCAGAAACTTTCTCTGTCCGGTGGCCAGGGGAAAGGGCCCCAGGATGTCGATCCCCCATTGGGCAAACGGCCAGGGGGCGATGATGGAGGTCAGCAGAGCTGAAGGTCGGCGCTGGACATTGGCGTTTCGCTGGCACCGATCGCACTTCTGGACGAAATCCGTTGCATCCTTCTGGAGTGTGGGCCAATAATATCCTTGTCGCAGGACCTTATGGGCTAATGCCCGACCCCCAGGTGATTTCCGCAGATCCCTTCATGGACCTCTCGGAGGGCATAGTCCGCCTCGGAGGGGCGGAGGCATCTGAGAAGGGGAGAAGTAAATGATCGCCGGTAGAGTCTATTCTCGTATAAGACATACCGGGGGGCCTGGCGCTTGATTCGGCGAGCTTCCGTCTCGTCGTGAGGTAGGGTTCCGTCCTGAAGGTAGCAGACGAGCCCATCGATCCAGCTTGGCTCGGAGTCGATGCACATGGTGGGCTCGGGTTCCTCCGTGCTGGGGATCCGAAGATACTCGAGCGCTGTTCCCTTGGGAAGCTCGCTTATGCGGGAGGTTGCCAATTTGGATAGTTGGTCTGCCCTGAGGTTTTCCGCTCTGGGGATGTATTGAATATTGAAAGAATTCAGGGCAGATATGAGTTCCCGCACCTTTTGGAGATACTTTTGCATGGATGGCTCTTTAGCTCCAAAATCTCCTTGGACCTGGTTCACCACCAGCTGGGAGTCACTGAAGGCCGTCAGGTCTTCCACTCTTAGTTCTTTCGCCAGCTTGAGCCCGGCGATGAGAGCCTCATACTCGGCCTCATTGTTCGAGGCCGGGAATTCGAGGCGCAAAGCTTGCTCGGCCACCACTCCGTCTGGACTGGTGAGGATAAGTCCGGCCCCGCTACCCCCCGAGGTCGAAGACCCGTCCGAGTGCAGGACCCATGGCTGCCTCGGGGCCTCCTCTACGGATTCGGGTGGCCCTCGGGGTTGTCCGGAAGGGTGCACTCCACGATGAAGTCGGCGAGTATCTGAGCTTTGATAGCCGGCCTGGGCCGATATTCGAGGTCGAATTCCCCGAGCTCGACCGCCCATTTGGCGATCCTCCCCGCACGATCCGACCTTTGCAATATCTGCTTCATAGGCTGGTCGGTCAATACAGCTATCGTGTGGGCTTGGAAGTAAGGCCTGAGTCTCCGAGCCGAGATGATGAGAGCGAAGATGGTCTTCTCAAGTTTAGAATACCGGGTCTCAGCATCCCTGAGAACCCGACTGGTGTAATAGACCGGCTTTTGGAGCTTGTCCTCTTTCCGGACGAGAACTGAGCTCACTGCAGCTGGGGAGACGGCCAAGTATAAGTAAAGAATCTCGCCTTTCTAGGGCTTGGTGAGCAGCGGGGGAGAGGCCAGAAGGCTCCGAAGCTCCTCAAAGGCCTGCTGGCATTCTTCCGTCCACCGGAAGTCTTTCGGCCGTTTGAGGCTCTCGAAGAAGGGGAGGCATCGCTCGGCTGACCGAGAGACGAACCTTCCCAGGGCGGCAACCCGCCCCGCGAGCCGTTGCACCTCCTTAACAGTCTTTGGAGGCGACATCTCTTGCAGTGCCCGGATTTTCTCCGGGTTGGCTTCAATTCCGCGCTGGGTCACTATGAAACCCAGGAACTTGCCCGAGGTGACCCCGAACGCGCACTTCGCCGGGTTGAGTTTCATTTGATATCTTCTGAGCTTGGCGAATGTCTCGTTGAGATCGGCTATGTGGTGTTCCGCCGCTCGGCTCTTTACCAACATGTCATCCACATAGACCTCCATGTTCCGGCCGATCTGGTCTTTAAAAATTTGGCTGACCAGTCTCTGATAGGTGGCCCCAGCGTTCTTCAGGCCAAAGGGCATCACCTTGTAGCAGTAGGTGCCCTTGTCGGTGATGAAGGCCGTCTTCTCCTCGTCTTCTGGCGCCATTCGGATTTGATTGTACCCTGAAAAGGCGTCCATAAAAGTTAGCAGCTGGTGTCCTGAAGTGGAGTCGACGAGCTGGTCGATGCTCGGGAGGGGGAAGCTGTCTTTCGGGCAGGCCTTGTTCAGGTCGGTATAGTCCACGCACATACGCCACTTCCCGTTGGCCTTCTTTACGAGGACTACGTTGGCGAGCCAGTCCGGGTAGGAGACCTCCCGGATGAAGCCGGCCCCGAGGAGTTTGTCCACCTCCTCAGCCGCAGCTCGTTGTCGTTCCGGGGCGGAGCCTCTTTTCTTCTGCTTTACAGGCCTGCTGGTCGGTCTCACCTGGAGTCGGTGGACCATGACCTCAGGGTCAATTCCTGGCACGTCCGCGGGCGACCAGGCGAAGACGTCAGCGTTGTCCCGCAGGAAGCTGACGAGGCAATCCCTCTCGCGGGCGCCGAGGCCGGAGCCGACCTGCATAGTTAGCTCGGAAAAATTTTCTTGTAGTGGGATTTGAATAAGGAGCTCACCGGGCTCTACTTGCTTCTTCCAGAGGGTGTCCCTCGCATCGAGGGTTTCTATGGGCAGCGAAGGGCCCATCGGGTGGTCCGGCGCCTCGGCTGGTTGCTTTACTGTGTGGGCCGCCATGTAGCATTGCTTGGCGACCAGCTGGTCTCCGCGGACCTCGCATACTCCTTGGTCGGTGGGGAACCGCATGAGCAAATGGCGAGTTGAAACCACGGCTCGAAGGGCATTTAGCCCTGGGCGCCCAAGGATGGCGTTGTAGACCGAGGGCAGACGGACCACCAGGAGGTCCATCCTCACTGTGCTCTCCCGGGGGGCGAGGCCGACTGTGACAAGGAAGCTAGCCTCACCTTCAACCGGGACTGCATCTCCGGTAAACCCAACCAACGGGGCATTGACTCTCCGGAGATGCCCTTCTGTCAATCCCATTTTTTGGTAGGCATGATAATACAAAATGTTGGCTGAGCTTCCATTGTCAACTAGGACACGCTTTACATCAAACCTATTTACAATCATAGAGATGACCACAGCGTCATCATGGGGGGTTTCGACCCCTTCTAAGTCCTCATCCGAGAACGAGATGACTTCACCAGTACGTGGGCGCTTCGGGGGTGCTCCCAGGGCGGCCGTTCCTGCCGAGGCCCGCCCGATCATGTTGATGGTGCCGGCGATGGGCCTGTTGTCGCCCGGATTTTCGGTTGGTGCGACATTCTCCGCTGGCCTCCTTTCCTCAGGTCGGTTCCTCACGAACCGGTTGAGTACTCCCCGTCGGATGAGCGCTTCTATCTCATCCCGGAGTTGGTAGCAGTCCTCCGTGTCGTGCCCACGATCTCGGTGGAAGCGGCAATACTTCCTGGGATTCCGGGGGAATCCCGTGTCTCGCATAGGAGGCGGGGGTCGGAAGAAGTCCCGACCCTCGATTTCCATCAGGATTTCGGCCCGGGGAGCGTTGACGGGTGTGTAGTTCTCGTACTTTCCCGGGTACGTCCGGGGCCGTGGTGGGGACCTCGGCCGAGGAGGGGTCCTTTGCTGAGATCGCCTCTGCTGTCGGGGCGGACTTCTCAGTCTGGGGAGGTTCTTCTCTCGGCGGGGGGATCGGCTCCTTTGTCGGCCGCGCTCCTCGCGGCGTTTCTTCTGCTTCTTGGAGGCGGGCTCAATTGCCCCCCGCCTGGATGCAACTGCCTCCTCGGCCTTGGCATACTTCCGGGCTCGGGCCAACATTTCAGTGAAGTCGGCCGGGAGCTCTTCTCGATGGAGAAGAGGAATCGGTAGGAGCGAACCCCAGTCTTCAGAGCCGACATAGCCATCGACTGGTCTAGCTCGCGAACCTCCCATGTGGCGGCGGTGAAGCGGTCCAGGTACTCCTTGAGGGGCTCCCCCTCTTTCTGTTTGATGTCGAGGAGGGAGTCTGACGTCCGTCGCTGGCGCCGGCTGGCAGCGAAGTTGGTGGCGAACTGCCTGCCGAGCTGCTCAAAAGAGGACACCGTATTCGGCTTCAGTCCAGAAAACCAAAGCCGAGCGGTCCCTCGGAGGGTCGCTGGGAAGGTCTTGCAGAGCATGGCCTCCGAGGACCCTTGTAAGGCCATGAGGGCCCGATAGCTCTCCAGGTGGTCGAGAGGTTCGGTCGTCCCGTTGTAGGGTTCCACCTGAGGCATTTTGAACCTCGCGGGAACCGGCCCATCCTCGATCTGGCGGGAGAAGGGGGACTTGGTGGTGAACTCAAAGTCTCCCTCTTGTCTTGCCTTCTTGCTGTGGAGCGCCGCAATCTGACGCTCCAGATGCTCAACTTTCCGGTCGAGCTCCCCCACCCGTGGGATTGTCGCTGTGGTTTGTGCCGGCTCACGGTGATCTGGGGCTGACTCTGCCTCAGAAAGTTGGGGTCTCCGATCGAAACCTTCTCCCGGTAATTCCCTCCGGGGAGAAGCTCGTTCTCCGTTGTTGGCTCTAGAAGAGCCATGCAAGTTTTGGCTTGGGAAAACCGGGCCGTTGGGGAGATACTCCGGCGAGGCCTGAGCCCGTGGGGGGAGCGTAGGTAAGGCTTCCTCGCGCCGCAAACTCTGAACGGCGGCGGCCAGGGCCTGGACTTGCTGTACCAAGGCGTCGAACTGTTCCGGCTGGACCAGAGGAACTGGGTCAGCCGGAGTTGGAGAATTCTGGACAGAGTGTCCAGGGCTTTGCGGGGGACGCCGGGAGATGTTAGAGGCTCCCTTACTTCTCAACTTCATGACTGCTACTCGGGCCCTTCCTCTAGCGCCAACTGTTGCTGGAAATTGGACCCGGGGGCAGTCTTCGGTCGAGGAGAGGGAGCGGCGATGAGTTCTCACGGCGGGGCGGCGGTCCGTCGGCGAGCGGCGTCCTCCGTCTGGGGCGGTCGGAGAGAAGGGGCGGCAGGTCCTCGTGGCGAAGCGGCGATCCGTCAGTTGGCGGCGTCCTCCATCCGGGTGCCTGCACACGAACCGGTGGCCGGGTTTTCCAGCGCCGGCCCTCCGACGCTCAAGTCAGGGAGGGGGCAAATAGTGTAGAAAGAGAGATAAATAATGTCTGTAGAGTGTATCAATCTTCCAACCCCCTCCTGAGAGGCCAAGGCTCCCTTTTATAGGCGGGGGTCGGTTTACCTGCGATGTAACAGGGCGAGGCCGTAGTACGGCTCGGCATGTTGTTCAGGTCGGCGCATGGTCAGGTGAATCATTGCTCTGATGTCGGCGGTGAGGGCGTCGTATAACCCGAACTAGCACGCTGTCAGACGAATTATTGCATTGGTGTCGGAGGTATGGCCGAGATCGGAGACTTATCATAGTTGACTAGACTCTGCTGGGCTGATTTGCCGTGGAGAGCTGAGAGTCCGTAGATGACAGGAGCCATGCGCATTTATGGTGGAGTAAGCCGGAGATCCGCATTTATTGTGGAGTAAGCCGGAGATCCGCATTTATTGTGGAGTAAGCCGGAGATCCGCATTTATTGTGGAGTAAGCCGGAGGGTTACAGCGACCATGCGCAATAAATGCCAGAGTGGCGTCAGGGTATGGTCCTCGGCCAGACCTCTGAGGCGCACGGCCGTAGTAGGTGGCTGACAAGAGTAGACCTCGAACATCGGAGTTTTTCTTAGGTCGGAGGTCTCGAGGTCGGGCGTTCCGAAGTCGGACGCCGACTCCGGCCGTCCGGGGTCGGAAGTTGTACGGCTTCTTAGGGGCATTTATGTCATTTGGGAAAAAATCTTATTCCCCCCAACAAATATAATCAGATTTCATTATAGAACAGATATAAATAGATATAGGGAACATCAACTACACAAATATAAGGGCAGTGCCATGCTGGAAAAAAAAAATATTGTCCATATAAGGTGTCCTCTGAAGGATTGATAGCTTGATGCAATTGTCTGTTGAGGATAGAGGTTTATGCAATCCTTATTGGCATAAGTGTTAAAATATCTTAAAAAAAGAAAAAAGTAATTTTTATTTATTTGTTCCAACATAATTTATACATTTTATGAATTATATATATTCGTGTGTACAGACTCTATACAAGAAAAATAATATAAAATGATATAGAATCATACTAATAAAAAAAATAATACTCGATGATAATAAAGTTGTTATGCGTTCCTAAAAATCACTCTAATAAAATTATTTTAATAAAAAAATACTGACCGATATATAATTATATTAATAAAATATTCATCCATACAGATTATTATTTAATTTCTAATATTATGATTAAGTAGGATTTTACATTGGCATCCGTCCTATCCTGTAAAACGTTTTTTGAACACTCAGTACTTGATGGGACAAGAAAAAGACACGACAACATAATAGTCGCTCCTAACGGCCTACTGAATTGTCTATTTTTGTTGGTACTGTTGCCGCGAAAACTCGAGCCAAAAAAGGTCGGTCGAGCTCGATGACCGGCTTGTGGTCGGCTGTGCCCGGATGGCTATGCTTAGATGGAGAAGTTTGCTTGATACCAGTTATCCGATCTTGAAAACAAGAAAAAGGAAACATCAAAGATTGCCGCAGTTTGTCCAACGGAGATCCTTCAATATTTAAGTTGGACAAAAAAATTTAAAAAAAAAATAGCAAAAAATTAAAAAGTTAAGAGTGACAGAATGCCGATAAGAATAAGCATACCTGAATATTCTCTAAATATTATTTATATATGATGAGGGTTGGTGTCCGTTATCGAGAAAGACAGATATGTTTAATTAGCTGCTTGACAACAGTCCGCACGTTACATGCATTGCAGATCTTAATCGTGCGTATCCTACATGATGATCGAGCTATAACGGTCACCTCTTGGAGGGGTTTTATGGCGCCTTTAGTAGAGGTCACATAGCAAGCTCCCATTGGTTGGCTTGGTTGGTTAGGAATGGTCAGAACTGGGGCGCATCGGATACAAAAATAACATTTCCATTGTGTGATGTTGTATAGATATTGATGGGAGGCAAAATGGATCGTCCTGCTCTGGCGTGGAACCACCCAATTCCTGTCGAACAGACTCCCGAGTCGAACAACCCCCGAGCAAGTAATGACGCCTCGGCCCAAGCCGAAGCGCCCTGCAAAGTCGATCGAGAGCCGAAGAGGCCCGTCAACCACAAGTACCTACAATGACGCTCCTCGAGCCAGGCTCAAGGCGCCCTGCAGAGTCGATCGAGAGCTGAAGAGGCCCCGTCGACCGCAAGTACCTACAATGAGGCCTCTCGATCCGAGCTCGGGGCGCCCTGTAAAGTCGATTGAGAACGGAAGAGGTCCCGTTGATTGCAGGTACCTACAATGACGCCTCTTGAGCCTGACTCGAGGCGCTCTGCAGAGTCGATCGAGAGCCGAAGAGGCTCCATTGACCGCAGGTACCTAGGCGCCCTACAAAGTCGACCAAGAGCCCAAGAGGCTCCCGCGACCATAGGTATCTATAATGACGTCAGCCATCTCGACCAGAGACTAAGCCGACCTCAGACCTCGCCAAAGGACGAGCTGACCTCTTCAGGAGAAGGCCGAGCCGACCTTAACGCTTACTGAGCTGACCTCATCAAGCGTATGCTGTGGCCTCGGAGCCTCCCCGACCTTGCCCGCGGCCGCACCCACGTGCATGCCCATACTCGTGCAGGTGGCCATACATCATAACCTCACCGCACCATGCCTTGCTTGCTGACCACGCTATGACGTGTCTACCAGGGGCCATGCTTACTGCCCCAGCCATACTTTGCCACACCTGTTAACGTCATGCTATCCATAAGGACTGTCCAAATCGTGTGCCTCAAGCAAACCTTGGCTACATATCACCTGGCCAAAGCCATCTCCTTCCATGATGAGAACGGGCCATACCTCCGCCACCTAAGCACATTTACAGAAACTATAAATAGCCCACATCAGGTAACGCTTGGAGACTTTTTGGACTCACTCAAGATCCACTTTAACTTAAGCATCGGAGAGCCCTCACCAAAATCCCCGGTGAGGCTTTGTGCAGGATCCCCGGAGCACAGGAGGCGCCATCCCTTCTCCATCCCGACCAGTGGCTCCCCAACTCTTCCGGCATGGTCACCTTCAAGCCAAATTTCAACCACAACAGATATATTGCATGATCCCATGAAATAATAAAATTACGAAACAAATGGAACTCTAAAGCTTAGTAATTGTCCTAGGCTAGGAAATTGACTTACAATTCAAAATTATTGTTGTTGATACGTCCATTTTACTGGTAGATTGAATTTATAAACACCTTGGATCCATGAGGCTCCGGATGGTTTGTCCAATTTCACACGCATAACACTTGCCAAAATCTAGTAGCTGGCCTATAAGCTATACTATCTCATTCTAATGCTTGTATAATCCCAGGTTCCGCTTCGAAGCCTTCCCCCAGGACATGGTGTTTCAGCAAAATCACCGGACTTCCTGCTACGAGGGCAAGCAAAAACTAGGCATCTCCGAGATGTCAGTTTCGCTGGGATAAGAGCAAGGCTGAGCTAGGTGGTTTGAACTTTGAAATTCACGCTAGGAGTAACTTTGGCATTAATCTCAAGAACTATGGATCGCGGTCACACCCGTGCATCAGTGCATGGGTTGGAGGGACCACTGAAGTCCTGCCTGCGGCATTTGGTGACCCAGATGGGATCATCAAGATGATTTTAGATCACTGATGATCTTTTTCTTAAGATAATCTGATTCTTAATCATCTGTGATCACTACGTTTGATATGCTATATTCCATCAATTAAGAATTCTCAAGTATCCATAATTAACATGTTTGGTATTTCATAAGAATTCAAAATAACTGGCCATATAATACCAAAACTACTCGTGATATATTCCAAAATATATTTATTAATCATATAAATTATATAATAGTAATATATTGCACAAAATTATATGTCTTAGTTCTATAAATTAATAACGTTATAAAAATATATTAATTGTTACTACAGAATTAATATTTTTATTTAATATAGTTAAATATTAAACATATTAACGGTATATTGATATACCAATTTCTTCCGCTAGATTGAAGGGTATTTTTCTCCTCAAATTTCAGCTCAAGATTATTGCCTTGGGGTAATTTTGGTTTTCCAAATCTCGAGGACGGGCATTCCATCACTAGGTTGTGCGGTGATTTGAGAAGTGGAGGTAATTTTGGATCATTGCGACATAAGATCGCTGTTGTGCAACCAAATATGGTGATGTCATGATCTACGCCCACATCATTCTTGATCTTGGGATAATCATCCTACACCAAATGCCCCCAATATGTACATACTACACCTTTATAAATAGCTCATGCATCAATAAAGCCGGATGGTCAAGCCTCCCGTTTTCATTAAAAAAAAAGGAGAAGAAGAAGTTGCATCTAGGTCTGGGCAAATTACCAGTAGAAATCAACCGTTAAAATAAATTCAATAGATACGTTTGGTCAAAATAGAAAACTTTTGGTCTGAAACTCTACTAAGCTTCTCTAACCTAAGATTAAAATGTGCAATTGGCACAAAAGAAACATCATTATGCTTGAAGCAAAAAATGATGGTGGGTAAAATTCCTAAACCAACAAATAGATAATATTTATCAAAACATGAAAGAAACTTGTGCATGAACCAAGACAAATGGGGATAAATCCAATTGTCAAGTGATTTTGTAGCCATTTCTCTAATATTTTTGTAGGCATTTTACGAAAATTACATCAGCATTAACCCCTTCTTGTAATCACATTTCACAAACATTTTACTGCATTCGATAAAACAAATCAAAATTCATTCCTAAATAATTGTTTTCCATAGTTTGCTGTTAAGTATTAAAAAAAAAAAAGAGGAAGAAAATTTGCAACTAACTACATTGAAGAGTAAAATATTTTTTCATGTTTTAAATTTATCAACAATGATACTAGTAGTTTTGAAGGCAGGAGGTGGAGTCTATTCTTGAATTTAGTTTACAGGATTGGATGCTTCAAATAGCAAATTCAGCATCTTGCATGTAACATCTTCGTCCTGATGTAAGCTTTGTTTTATTATAAAATTAGAGCATGATGAGTTACACCATGCAGACATATAGATAGGTATGAAGAGAGAAGCAGCTTTCATCCTGAGCTTTAATCATCTGAATATGAGAGTTGGAGCCTTGGAGGGTGTAACAGCACTCATTGCAAATTCATTGCACGAGAGTAACGATATCACGCTGACAATATAAAAGTAGCGCCAGGGCTATAGGCCTATTTGCTGAAATTAAGGAAGCACATACGCCATGGGCTAGTAATTAAGATTGGATTCTTCATAGCATAAAAGCCTTGATCAAGCTAAAAGTTGAGTGCTAGACCCTCTATCATTACTTAACTCTCCTACTAAGTGCGCTTATGCGTTAAGCCAAGAACATTGGCGAGCTCCTCAACCCATGGTCCCAACAACATGTAATCTAAAAGCCCCCAAAGGGGAGGTCTCCACCTCCCCATAGTTGCCTATACTTTATACTAGCTAGATTAATCACCTAGTACAAGTTGGAGGGGCTATAAAGCATTAAAGCCTAGAAAAGGTTGGATAGAGACATCATTATTACTTGATCATTATAGATTTACCAAGGCACTAAAGTATGGATATGAATGGATTAGTGAGGAAAGCAAGTGTGTTGATGTTGAAACTTGAATGGAAGCTTAGGTAAGTGGGGGCTATAAAGATGGAGCATTGAAGCGAACCACCAAAGAGTGTGAGATAAAAGAGAGTCAAAAGAGGACGCCAGGTTGCTTTCTCGGTGGTTGATTAATTGCAGAGTGGCTTGTGCCCGTGCGCAGGCGAGCTTTTAGGGAAGGAATAAATGAAGGGTAGCTGTGCCTTATGGTGGAAAACCTTTTTCTGATTGAGGATGTCTCAGGCTCTGAACTGCGGCATGATTCATAGTTCACCTTCCACCAAAGAGTGGCAGGCCAACCATCCATTTGGTCCCACCAGTAGGATGGTGCCATTGTTTCAAAAAATTTAATGGTTCCAAGGGGTTAATCCTCCCATCCACCAAAATATGCTCATTTTTTTTCTGCATCCCCCGCTCGCATTGCAGTATCAGATGATATATCACCTCGGTATAAAACTCCGTTGTATTGAGCCTTTAGATACGATAATCCATCATTTTATTAGACGCTTTTAAACGCAAAGAACTTCCAGAGAAGATAAAACACTCTGTTTGGTTCCCTCCGTTACTTTTTACGCTTTCTCTGAGTTTGATTTCTTTTTAGCCTCCTCATATTCGAAAGCAAGCTTGCTAAAGCTGGGAGATAGCAGCCACCTCTACGGGTGATTGATATCATGATGAAATAAGATTTCAGTTCATCACAGTTGAACGGCAAAAGGCCTACGACAAAAGAACTGTGATATTCTCAAATACGGAGTGCGAGAAATATTAAACATATTTTCGGGTACTGACTTTAATCTGTATCAAAAGTTACTTGTAGTAAAAGAATACACATAGATGCATGCATGCATCAGCTCTACACCAGACAAATATCCAGGGGAATATCGGTTTATATTCTATAAGAAAGCAAGGATCTCAGTCATTACACATACATCATTCGATGCCATGGCCGTGACGAAAACCCCTCATCAAACTAGGGAAAAAGAATCAACCAGCCCTGGCTTATCAAAGGTTAGGTGGTTTTGATTAGGTCGCTAAAACGTCAGCTCCAAAGGAGGTGTGATGGCGGATGTCAGGATGATTAGTTGGGCCTCATACCACATTGTCATGACTGTAATCACACCCATAAACATCCACCATCTATAGTGTTTATTTGTATAGCCTGAAAAAAAAAAAATTAAGTGTTTACTGAATATGAGAATTTCATAAATGTAGCAATACATCTAGCAAAGAGAATGGTTGCTTCAACCATTCCTTTTGTGAGTCCACCCAAGGAACAGTATACTTAGAAAATTGGGCCTGGCAGTTTCCAGATTCATCCATGCAATTTCAGGCACATACATTCATGCAGGTTTGGATCAAGACTTTCACTTGTACAACATCAAGCATTGAAATGAAGCCGGTAGCACGAAGCATCTCTTACCGCTGCAGCACCTACTGCAACAACAACATCTCCACTTACGTACCACAGGAATTGGCATTTTTTAAGATATTTTCCAGGATACCAGGAGATTAGATTTCCTTCACAAGCTTTTTATGATTTGAGAACTTATATTAGGACATATGCCCCATTTCCTGAACGGAAAAGGTTCATCTGGTAAAGCATCTATCATTTGCTGTGTTTATCTGCATTCTACTGGAAAGATTTTGACGATGGCATAAAAAAAGGTCCTAAAAATATAGGTGTTTAGAGAGAGAGAGTTCCCTCAAATGGAGTTACCAAGAAAGATGCAGAGTTTCATGCAGAGAACCTCTTGCTGACATGTTCTTTACACAAAACATGATCAATACTAACACCGAAGAACAAGGGCAGTGAATGTTAATCAGGCAGAATTGAATTCACATACAGCCCAGAATCCTATAAAGATAGCTTACAAAACTATCAGAATCCACTTTAGCTTAATCACAATGCTTCAGTGTCTGGACCGACTTCGTAACCTGCGACAGCAGAATCTCCTCAAGAACCCAAGTTCATAAAAATCTGACATGGGTATAACACAATCAACTCGAGATATCAGAGTACCTGAGAGATGTGATTACCTTGGGGAACGTGATCGGGAGAAAGAACGGGAACGCGATCTGGAGTAGTATCGACGAGGGCTCCTGCTCCTGCTCCTGCTCCTGCTCCTGCTGCAGCTTCTACCATGTTGTCGTCTTCTGTCAACAAACACATGAATTATGTCATCACCAGCCTATAACAGGAAACTTCGATATAGAGAAACTCAAAAAACATATTGGGCATCTTAGAGCCGGCGCTAGAAAAATGAAATGCAGAATCAAAATAGCTCCAAACTTACAGAAAAATTAGCTTAAAATATTATGGAGTTCAATTCAATATCACTGATGTTCCTATTCAAACTGCTGGCAATGGGCCACAAGGATCAGATGCAGTCAGTAACCTAACATATATTGATACGAGACTGCTTTTGGACTTTGTCGGTGGAACCTGATTTTGATATATTTGGAATGCCTTTCAACCTATGATAGAAGAAATTTGTTCTCTTCATCTGGTTTGTAGATTGAAAAGTCTCACTGATGCATCAGGATTCAAGATGGAAATTTAGAGGCAGAAAGGTTGGTGAATGGTGAATGCTGTCAGGGGACAGAATTTGTCTTTGGAAGGCTTATTTTTGAGCTTTGCATCTGGATACTTAAATGGGTAAGGATGATCTCATGCACGCACATGCACGCAGATCAGACAACCCCCGCACATAATGGAAAGATACAGCTCAATTACTTCATTATCAAGGCTGCCAAGTTAACGGATATGATCAGTCTCCCCCACCACCTAAACACATCATGCACAACATGGATAAAGCCACCTTGCAATCAGAATTGGTTGATTATCTAGTAAAATGAACTGACCTAATTGTTTATCCAAGTAATAACACCAAAATTGAAGCAACTCCCAATTATTTCTACATGAAGATCACTTAAATTAGCACAAGAGGAGTGAAGGTTATTGAAGAATTATGTAAAAGAATGTGATAAGGAGCTTATCACAAGTAGCAGCTATCAAACTAATTAAATATTGAAAACTAATCTCCACACACAACTCACCATCGAACAGTTCATGATTTTTCCCATACTATAACCGACTAGAAATCCAGTTATACTTGGTTTAATGGAGTTCTACTTTGGAATGAGATGCCGTACATCAAATAAAAACACCTCATTGACGAACTTCATAATAAAGAGAATGAAGAACCTATTTTAAAATCTTGCACATGTGACAGAAGCTCAGACCACTGATCAATGAAAACCTACTTCCTATTGCAACCTATAGGAAAGTATACTGAAAGCATTCAGGTTGAACAAGAAGTTTGAGCAAAACCTGACCTAACATATTTGTCCCATGCCATGCTTATAGATCTCCCAGAAGAGCTATGCTATTATAATTAAATCACGTATAATTTTGCCATTTGACCGTCATGGCTTTGACAGCTAACACTGATCAGTTGATATCAGGACATTCGACGACAAATTCCGAAATCATTCTGCTCTTTCATGCATCGACTGCTAAAGTAACAAATTCCCACAGATCAATTAAAACTGGACATGCATGTCTGCCTTGGCTTCTAAAACATTGCAGCTCTAGTGCTTGTCTGCCATTGATCTGAAAGTCAATGTAGAAAAATTGGCGCGAGCCCCCTTAGGTATATAATTGCTCCCCCCATAATCCATAAAAGAAGTTACCAAGGCTAAAGGCTGAGAATTCCAATACACACATAATGTCTAGCATGGTATAAGATAATGCATAACGGGCTCATAATAGTGTTCCTCAGTTAAGCCGATTAACTGGTGGCCAAGTATTTGCCCTAATATTTGCAATTGCTCTAGTATAGCAGGCTTCTCTAAGAAACTAGACTGACTTGATCTCTGCTTACTGTGGAGTGACTGTCAGCACAAAAATAAACAAAAAAAGAAAAAAAAACTCATAGTATTGACAAAAGAACACCACCAAATTTCATAACATTCTTCATGTTGAGGTTCAAGTATGAAACACCTTACATCCAACAATATGTAGCCACTCGTGGTAACTGAGCTATGAAATGGCAATTTAACCATATCATATAGTACATTGCAGCATTTTCCAAGCCTGCTGTATACATGGAAATAATAGGTTTGCCAATCAAGGACAATCACCTCATGCCATATATTGCTGATCGATGTGGATTTCTTTTCAAAATCACCATAAAGAAAAACTACAGCAATATTTATTTAATGAATAATCAGCTCAAGGATGACATCAGAAACCATGATAACACTATCACCACAAAGGTCTAGGGAACCTTGAAAAGGAATCAACACAATGAAACGTAGTACAATGTGCAACTTAATGTACAAATGTGCAGCTTAACATATGACTGGTGTGCTAACATTACTAAGAAATTTCTCAACATGCAAGAAAGGTTTCAAAGCCACAAAATATTTTTGACCAAAACACAACCAACTCTTGCAATCCAGGCACATAAGAACCTCATTGTTCGCTAACAGTTGGATAACGGTGCTTGTGTAGGCTAACTGAGATTTCAGTCCTGGTGGACCAACTGCTTAAGTTTGACTATATGCTGCAAACTCCTCAATAACATATTCAAGTTGGATGGATAGCTGATATATTAGGCAGCTTAACGGACACGTTATCCAGAAAGCTTTTCAAATAATCAATAACACTATTAATAAACTTAAATCTTGGTATGTTACATTAGAAAGAATTATTACATTCAGACCAACCAAACCCAAAACATAGTTTATAAAAAAGATTTTTGTGGAAATGCAACAAAAACTAGGCCGCAAGCAAAGAGTCATCATTACCTAGTAACCTTGTGAAATATTTACACAAATGTACAGGAAGATAAAGGGAGAGCCTGGCATAACAGTAAGGTTGCTCCACTATGACCTAAAGCTCATTGATTTGAAACATGGAAATAGTTTCTCCGCACACAGGGTAAGGCTGTGTAACATCTAACCACCCTAGATGCCGCAATAGCGGGAGCCTCATGGACCACCTTTACATAATAAGATGAATATTGTTCCTTTAAGAATTTGCATGGATATCACCTACAAGTCATATTCTGACAAAACTAACATTATTGAATACTAAGTCAAGAAGGTGTTAATCCATGCAATGAGCACAAAGCATGCTAAGGTGCATAAGTGATAAAAGTATAGAACCATTAAGAACAGCTTGGATTTCAATTGGGATGGAAACTTGATGTTGCACCAATGGTGGGCAAAATGATAGATAACTGATTAAGATGACAGGTTTATGTATAGCTTGAACTCGTTTTAAAAATATTGAAAAAGATGAGACCTGCAACAAATTCAGATGGCAGTCAAGAGATGGGACTCGAAGAATATTCATTTTAACCAATTAAATTTAACTATATTGGCTGAGATAAAAATTTGTTATCATTGATAAGAGCATGTCAAAAATAAGCTTAAAAGCAAAAAAGGATACCTTTAAGCTGCTACCAAACAGGTAATATTATGGTCACATGGTTAAGAACCCACTTTATTAGTAGAAATAATTTTTGCAACATACTGACAGAAAGTAACACTAACCCTCTATGATATCTAATGATCTTTAGTTGACTGCTAGATTCATCAGTCTCACAATGAAATTTCCATATAACAAGCTCACTGAAAAGTAGAACAGAAAGAAGTAATCCAGTTTTACTGGGAAATGTACCTTGGTGGAGAACAGCTCCGGCTTCTGCTACGGCTACGATACCTGTAGCGACTTATTCTACTTGTTTCTGCAAGCTTTTCCTGCCTCTGGCGTTCCTGCTCCCGCTTCTTCGCCATCTCGGCAGCAGTATCTTTTCGAACTGCAGGGCATAATCATCAATAGCCACATGCCAGAATCAATTGCACAGCTAAGACTGTCGAGGATTTTATAATTAATCATAACCCATAAAATATGTTTTCATTTTAACAGAGCATGACTTTATAAATACATATAGCCCACAACATATGCTTGCATTGTTAACAGAATCATTTGTTGCTGCTGGCTCAGACAAGTCAGAAACCTTACTTTGTTTATTCAGTTGTTTACTCATTATCCTTTTCAGACGTTCCTGTGGAGTTTCTTTCTTTTCACCTAGTTGGGTTTTTAAAGGACCCCCAGTAGCAGTCTTGCTTAGTTTCGCTATTGCTGATGATGATGTGCTGGCACTCAAAAATCAGAACTTGCAAAGTCAGAAATTCAGAGAGCACTCATGCTATCAATATAAATCCTAACTTAACAAAATGGTAAAACATCTTACTATTAGAATAATGATCCTGTATATATTAAAAACCATTAGAAATATAACTTGTAGCTCAAATCCAACCAGTCGTTGCTCCCATCTGACCCAAAGCTGGGCCAAGTGCCCTAGTTGAATGGGGGGCCCAAAATTGAGACATCAGTCTAGGATGCAAGGATTCTACAAGGACGTATTTAAGGTTTCATCGGTAGTTCAGGTAAAGGCAGACTTCAACTTACACCCACCATAATCTGCACCCACCACAACAACACAGCTAGAAAGGTACAGGTAGTTGATGATCTACCTGACTGATGGTTTCGACATTCTGGTACTCTTTTCCCGTTCGAGGGATAGAGCAGATGCAGGATCAACATGAAGTGCCTCAAGAATTTGACTACCAGATGACCTGCAAACATGCAAGAAACATTAGAGATACCCACGGTAACATTTTGAAACCTTCTAACGAGGCTTGGGAAGTGGTTGAATAGATATATTTTACAAAAGAACTGCAATTGTGCGTTGAAGAAGGCAAATAGATGATCCCAAAGAGCTCATACAGCTCCCAATCTAACCTAGCCAACCCTATCCTAATCCCCCTCCCCCAGACCATGCTGTCAAACCTGGGCTTCACCTACCCCCAGACCCCATATATTCAGCTTTAGGAAACCAGAAAGAGCACCAGAATAAGCTGCAGCAGAGAAAACATTGCCCTATCTTTGCAAGAATTAAAGGTCGAGTGCCCCGACCGGTTCAGTAGATCAGCTTGCAATGGAGATGATGGTGGGGAGATTCCTTCCACTTTTTGGTCATCCATGTCAGTTGAACCTCCAAATTCTGTAATATACTCAATTTTGGGCGGCTTTGGCTTGCTCCGATGTCCATTATCAGCATGAGAACTGCGATCATGTCGTCTTGAATGTGAAGGTGAATATGATTGTGACCTGGATCTGGACCTGTCAAAAAGAAAAGGTATAGCTGAAAATAAAATGTAGCACTCGAAAAGTATACCTCAAAAATGATAAACAATAGCATCTTAAATAATTGTTGCATACATTCTGGAGCGAGGATAAGCTTCATATGTGGGACTTCGCCGTGGCTCCCTGAATCATGGATGTTCCCATCGGCATAATTAGCAATGACATTGCACAACAATCAATACACGAAACATAGCTATTGAAAAATATGACCTTAGCATTCAATTACCAGGAAAATTTAAAATTCTGTCTGCCTTTTACCTGTAGGGATCATGATGGGGTGCTCTTCCAATTGAACGTGCTGCTTCCCTCTCTCTTTCCCTTTCCATCTGAGAAGCTTTCCTTCTTTCCTTGCGACTCAATTTTCTCTGCCAATTTTAGAAATGTAAGTCCCACAACAGTGGTGGTAAGCACATCTGCAACCAACCAACTCAAAAGATCTTTACATCTGCTAGCAAACTTACAATTGCCGGATCCCCTTTAATTACTTCTTTCTGTCGTTTCTCTTCCTCCTTGGCTTTTTTATCCATGTAAACTAGCCAGTTATATCTCTTGACACCAAATTCTTTTGCAATCTTTTCCATTCCTTCGTCATTACTATCATCACTACTGAAGTCTTTCTCATCATCATCATCTTCATCATCTTCATCCTCATCATCGCTGTCCAGATGATGGGATTCTTCATTACCATCGCCTTTGTAGGAGAACCCCACCTGCGAGTATGAACCTTTGCTCGCTGGAGCTTGTAATGAATGTGGTCTGTGTGGAATAAATTAAATTATTATAACATACAAAAAAAGAGTTGCGGCAATGTGCATAGCACAGCAAATTAACTAGATACAAAGAACACACTCATATTTTTAGAATACATGAAATTACATCTTTTGAAGATAATGATAAAAGCTATACTCCCTACCAATTTGTTTGAATGCTAATAAGAAAGGCAGTAGTCTCAAAAAAAAAAAGGTATACACCGAACATGTATGGTACTCCAACTGAAGTGTGTTGCCATATGCGCCGCAAAGATGAAGATTTAGGCACAAAATTAAATTGGATTGCATGTTGCTACCCCTACAAATCGTGTTGATACATTCAAATTTACGTGATCATATAGGAAAGAGACCACATGGTACCGGCAGTAAATCAGTTGCAGGAACCAATGTATCAGAAATCATGACTCTTATGCAAAGTAGCGCACATCCTTTGGGACACATCCTATGAGTTGTGTGTGCACCTATTATAAAAGAAAGCCATTCTCACCTACACCATGAATGCTTAAGTGTAACTTAAGGAATCTTTAGTCCACTGCAATCAGTGGAGGTAAGTACAAGAAACATATCTAAACCATTGCCAAAATGAATTATGTTCCGAGTGTAGCCATTCGAACATTGCTGGTTACAGCAAGTTGTAAGGTATAAAGAGGCATACCGCAAGACAGTGGAAAAATACTACACATTAAATACTTATTTTAGTTAGAGAATTCTGCTTGAATTAGCAACATGACCAACAAGCTCAAGAATATTATCCATAGGTTTTATTAGGGGTGCAATCGAGCTGAGTCAAGTCGAGTAGAGGCTCGAGCTCAACTTGATTCAAAATATTTAGGCTCAAAACTCAATTCAAGATCGATCGAGCCTCAATATCCAAGCTCAAACTTGATTCGACAAAAAAAAAAGGGCAACACTCGAGATCGACTCAACTCGAAAATCAACTGAGCCATACTCGAGCTCAAATTCGAGCCTTGGTCATAATTTAAAAATATAGTTAAAACAAAATGTAACATTACATTATATTTTTAAAATATTAAACTAATAATATATTATAAATAAAAAACAATACTGTTGCTGGTGGTCCAAACCGTGAACGATTGGCACTGCGGTGTGAACGGGGTTCCGTCTGAGTTGTCTTGGTTGGTGTTGGCTGCGCTCCACCTTCCGCCAAGAAACCTGCAAACAAGCCTTGCACCACCACCAGGGTGGTGATGGCCCTCCGACGGTCAAGTCAGAGGAGATTGGAGGAGGAGGAGAGGTGATAATCGCAAGTAAGAGAGTGCTCTGGGAGATATTGCTCACCTCCCCCCTTTCTCCCCCCAGCCGCATATATACCTGGCTGGGGGGTCTCTCAGGGGGGTTCGTTATCGTGGGGCACGATGGTGTGGCCACTGACATGGCCGTCACAGGGCGTCGTGGAGCAGCACCGGGTACGGCCACGTCAGGGCATAGTGGGGCTCCGCTTTGTACGGCTGATGCAGGAGATCGTGGAGCAGCATCAGATACAGCCGTTGCAGGGAGTAGTGGAGCAGGAGGCCGCGGCGTGCCTCTGGGGAATAGCCTGTCGTTATCAAGAGATCTCCGACTCGGGGTCGGAGCGCTGGATCAAGGGGCAGCCGACTCGGGGTCGGGCTGCGGAGCCGAGGATATCCGACTCGGGGTCGGATTGCTGGATCAAAGGGCAGCCGACTCGGGGTCGGGCTGCGGAGCCGAGGATATCCGACTCGGGGTCGGATTGCTGGATCAAAGGGCAGCCATAGTCTTCCTGGGCGCGCGTGCCGGTCACGTGGGGCATGGCGGCTTATTTCCCCCGTAACAGTAGCCCCCCACTTCCGAGCCTGGAACCAGAAGGGGAACAGGTGAAGGGAGTGATGTTTCGGGATTGCCGCCGTTCCTCGGAGAGGCGCGCGCGCTTCGAGCTCCCCGCCCTTTTTATGGCGTATGGCGGTTATTGCTGACCCGGCAGTCTGAGGATTTCGGCGGACATCCTTCCTTAATGGTGTCGATTCGCCTTTGGGGCGCGAGCGACCCTTCGGCAGCCAGGCGTCCTCTGGCGTCATTGAGGCGTCACTTGCCTTTCCGCCTATTTAATCGGGGGCCTTTCCCCGTCCGTCTTCTTCTTTACAGATATTTTCAAGTTTCCCCTTTGCGCCGCTGTTGCTGCCGTCGGACTGTTCGCTCGTTTCTCCTTTGGCGCTCTCGGAGCCGCTCTTACCTCTTTTCCGGTGAGTTTTCCCCATTCTTCAGCTTAGGGCTCTCCATACTTTCCCCTCTTATACTAGTGTACTCCAGTCGCTCCGGTCTTTCCCCCCTTCCTGTCCCCGTCCTGACCGTAGGTTTATTGGCCATTAGGAATGGGCGAAGTGAGGGCAGACCAAATTAAGTTGGAGCTGGTCGCCACAGACTTAGACAGACTCGTGGCTCGGTACCACCTTCCCGAGGCCTGCAACGCCACGCTCCCGGGGCCTGAGGAGAGGATGTCCCATCCTCCTCCAGGGAAGATCGCCATCAATGAGGGCATTCTCCAGGCCGGGTTCCGCTTTCCCTCTTCGGACTTGGTCATGCAGGTGCTACGGGGTTTAAGAGTGGCACCGACGCAACTGGTGCCGAACTCGTGGCGGGCCCTGACGGTCTTCCAGGTTCTCTGCCGTATGCACGAGATCCCCGCCACCCTGAATGTTTTTTGGGAGTTCTACAGCCTGAGCGGCCACCCCCAGGACAAAGGGTGGTGGTGCTTCGCAGCGCGGCGAGGATGCGGCCTTGTCAAGGAGGCTCCTACCTCCATTCACAAATGGAAGGAGCGCTTCTTTTTTGTTGATGCAGATCCCTCTTGGGAAATCAGGGCGACCTGGGAGACCCCGATGAAGTCTCCGATCGGCCTATCGAGACTGTCAAGGGAGGAGTCCGATGGCTTGGCCGCCTTGAA
Source organism: Phoenix dactylifera (assembly GCF_009389715.1). Classification (NCBI taxonomy): domain Eukaryota; kingdom Viridiplantae; phylum Streptophyta; class Magnoliopsida; order Arecales; family Arecaceae; genus Phoenix; species Phoenix dactylifera. Next base: position 1,475,895 of record NC_052399.1, on the reverse strand, counting down.
GGGGTTGGTTGCCGAGGGCCAGCTCCCCCCGGTGGCCCGCCTTATTTCCGAGGATACTTTGGTGAATGTCGGTCTGAGCTCGGTCCCCACCGACCGTGAGTCCGCCACCGATTCTTTCTTGACTTTTTTCCTTCTTTCGTCCCGTTCTTTCCTTTGGTTTCTCCATCTCCGACTATCCCGTCCTTTTTGCAGAGATCGACGACGTCATGCGGTCGGTGAAGACAAAGGCTGTTGGTAGGGCGTCCCTGCTGGAAGCAGCCCAGAGGAGGAAACGAGCTCTTCCGAGCGGGGCCCCACCGGCGAAGAAGTCCCGTAAGGAGGTGCCTCCGACGCCGACCGACGAGTCCGGGCCCACCGATCAGGGAGACGTCGTGGGCACGGACCGGCAGCTGACGCTGTATCAGCCCTCCGGTGGTAAGATTGCCGCTACTCCGGAGGTATCATCCGAGCCTGCCCGAGACGGACGGGTCAGACGTGATCGGTCCCCGACCCGGCCTTCGACTCGGTCGGCTCCTGATGACTCGAGGAGGGACGCGCCGAGGCCCCGACCGAGCGGGACCCTATCAATTCCTGGGGTGACCCCCGCCCCGAGCGCGATCGGCCGGACTCTTCCCCAGGCGATGGATAGGGGTAAGGCTGCAGAACCACCGTCCGGCTCTGGGGAGAAATCGGGGTCTGCCTTCACTACCGATGGCGCCCGAAATCTCATCGAAACAGTGCTGCTGGAGAAGGACCGTCGGCGGGTCCGGGAGTTGGAGGTCTCTGACGTTGGGGCTGCCAGCTGTGTCTGTCTTATGTCGGTGAGTGTTCTTCTGGCCGCTTTTCACCATTTATTGGCTCTGTTGTTCTCCGCCTGACTCCCTTATTTTTCCTATTTCTTAGCTCGCCCAGTACATGATCCGTCTGGAGGAGTGCTACAAGGAACAGGCGGGGCTTCTGGCGAAGGCCGAGGACCGGCTGAAAGCAGTGAAAAAGGGAGGCCAGGCTGTGGCAGGCAGGACAACCGGGGACTTCGAGGCGAGGCTCCGGGAGGCCGAAGAGCGGGCACTCGGCTTTGCTGCCCTCGAGAGGCAGCTGTTGGAGGCTCAGGAGCTTGCCTCGGGTCTCGAGGGCGAGGTCAAGAAGGCGGATGAGCGGGCCGAGAAGCAGTCCCGGAAGGCTGCCGACTACCGGGAGAGGTGGGAGAAGGCCCAGCGGTCAGCCGACAACGCCCGCGACCGAATTCGGTCTCTTGAAGCTAAGCTGGGCGAATTGGAGTCGGCCTTGGAGAAGTCCCGTGCGAGCGATCAGGAGCTTCATTCGCGCCTGACGGAGGCTGAGGCTGCTCGCATTGCTGCCGAAGCGAAGCACAAGGAGGCTCGGGCTGAGCTGCTGAGGGTCTCCACCGAGGCGGAAGGCCGGATTGTGGCGAAGGTCTTGGAGGCGAAAGCCCAGATTATGGAGCGGGCAGAGGCGGCACTGGCCGAGAGGAGTGCGGAAATCGGGCGTCAGGCGGTAGAGGCTTATCGCCAGTCCGCCGAGTTCGCTCATGATATGTCGGAGGCAGTACAGACCTATCGTCAGTCCGACGAGTTTGTCCGTGACGCGTCGGACGCGGGGGCCGAAGCCTTTATCTTAGGCTTCGAGGAGGGCCTGGCAAGGGTGTCGGCTAAGTACCCCGAAGTTGACCTGAGCGAGATTTCCCTTCTCGACTCCTCTCCGGTGCCATTGCCTGCTGGTTCTCCTGCTGCTTCCCTACCTCCTGCGGACGAGCCCGACGTTCCCGACCCGGGAGTTCCTCCAAGCTGACCTCTTGTACCTTTCGTTGTCTTCTCTTTTTTTTGTATACCGGGGTTTTGCCAAATTGTATGGGCCTCGGCCTTGAAACAATGAAAATTAATGCAAGTTGAATGTTTCTTCATCTCGCCTTCGTCCTTCTTTTTCTTTTAACTCTCGGTAGCGTCTTGCTGACTCCTGGCTCCCGAAATTCTTCCGGCGCTAGGCCAGGCATCCGAGGGTTAGGCCTCAGGAAACTCTTCCGGCGCTAAGCCAGGCATCCGAGGGTTGGGCCTCGGGAAATTCTTCCGGCGCTAAGCCAGGCATCCGAGGGTTAGGCCTCGAGAAATTCTTCCGGCGCTAAGCCAGGCATCCGAGGGTTAGGCCTCAGGAAACTCTTCCGACGCTAAGCCAGGCATCCGAGGGTTAGGCCTCGGGAAATTCTTCCGGCGCTAAGCCAGGCATCCGAGGGTTAGGCCTCGGGAAATTCTTCCGGCGCTAAGCCAGGCATCCGAGGGTTAGGCCTCAGGAAACTCTTCCGGCGCTAAGCCAGGCATCCGAGGGTTAGGCCTCAGGAAATTCTTCCGGCGCTAAGCCAGGCATCCGAGGGTTAGGCCTCAGGAAACTCTTCCGGCGCTAAGCCAGGCATCCGAGGGTTAGGCCTCAGGAAATTCTTCCGGCGCTAAGCCAGGCATCCGAGGGTTAGGCCTCAGGAAATCCTTCCGGCGCCAAGCCAGGCATCCGAGGGTTAGGCCTCAGGAAATTCCACTCGTTGGTCGACCAAGGCTGACGCATGCCGAGGCAACTGGTCGGGGCTTCAGGCTAGTCTGCTCCCGGGATGGTCATCGGGTTAGCCTGGCATCCGAGGGCCGAGCCTCGGGACCTTCCACTCGTTGGTCGGCCAAGGCTGGCGCAAGCCGAGGCGACCGGTCGGGGCTTCAGGCTAGTCTGCTCCCGGGATGATCGTCGGGTTAGCCTGGCATCCGAGGGTTGTCAAGCCTCAGGAAATTCCGCTCGTTGGTCGGCCAAGGCTGGCGCAAGCCGAGGCGACCGGTCGGGGCTTCAGGCTAGTCTGCTCCCGGGATGATCGTCGGGTTAGCCTGGCATCCGAGGGTTGTCAATCCTCAGGAAATTCCGCTCGTTGGTCGGCCAAGGCTGGCGCAAGCCGAGGCGACCGGTCGGGGCTTCAGGCTAGTCTGCTCCCGGGATGATCGTCGGGTTAGCCTGGCATCCGAGGGTTGTCAATCCTCAGAAAATTCCGCTCGTTGGTCGGCCAAGGCTGGCGCAAGCCGAGGCGACCGGTCGGGGCTTCAGGCTAGTCTGCTCCCGGGATGATCATCGGGTTAGCCTGGCATCCGAGGGCCGAGCCTCGGGGCATTCCGCTCGTTGGTCGGCCAAGGCTGGCGCAAGCCGAGGCGACCGGTCGGGGCTTCAGGCTAGTCTGCTCCCGGGATGATCGTCGGGTTAGCCTGGCATCCGAGGGTTGTCAATCCTCAGGAAATTCCGCTCGTTGGTCGGCCAAGGCTGGCGCAAGCCGAGGCGACCGGTCGGGGCTTCAGGCTAGTCTGCTCCCGGGATGATCATCGGGTTAGCCTGGCATCCGAGGGCCGAGCCTCGGGGCATTCCGCTCGTTGGTCGGCCAAGGCTGGCGCAAGCCGAGGCGACCGGTCGGGGCTTCAGGCTAGTCTGCTCCCGGGATGATCATCGGGTTAGCCTGGCATCCGAGGGCCGAGCCTCGGGGCATTCCACTCGTTGGTCGGCCAAGGCTGGCGCAAGCCGAGGCGACCGGTCGGAGCTTCCGGCTAGTCTGCTCCCGGGATGATCATCGGGCTAGCCAGGCATCCGAGGGCCGAGCCTCGGGGCATTCCACTCGTTGGTCGGCCAAGGCTGGCGCAAGCCGAGGCGACCGGTCGGGGCTTCCGGCTAGTCTGCTCCCGGGATGATCATCGGGCTAGCCAGGCATCCGAGGGCCGTGCCTCGGGAAATTCCGCTCGCTGGTCGTGCGCTTGTCGCTCACTGCCCGACGGGGTTTCTCCGTGGCCAGCCGCGATCATGTTTCTCCTTTTCTCTAAGCGTTGCCTGGGGGAACACGAGAAGGGCATTAAACGCTAATTAATGCGTTACCTGGGAAATCGGATCACCAGCTGCTGCTTGCGAGGAGTGTTAGTTGAGCGGCCGCGATACGCGGGTTCTTCGAGGAGGATACGGCCTGGGCGCGAGCGGAGATATGTGGACCTAGGGGTACATGACACCCGGATTGTCCTGCACAAAGAATGCGGTTTAAGGAGAATGACGCTTAGGAAATCGCGGGGAGATACGCCTCGGGAGTCGGAACGGCTCCGGTTTCAATGCGCCTGCATTTATTGGAGCCACCCGCATCGGAACGACCAGGGGGCCGCAGTTTCGGCTATAAATACAGGTGCAGGTACGATGGAGTTTGCCAAGCCGGAGCTGTTCAGGTTGCCATGGATCGCGGACCTCCTCCTTGGCATATGACTGAGAGACTCCTGTTGAAGGAAAGGGGAGACGCTCCCCTTGCGACTTCAGCCAACTAGCCGTTTCATCTGGGATCAACGAGGGTCTTCCCGGCGGAGCTCCGCTCTAGGCGTTTCATCCGGGATCAGATCTCCCCTCCTTGAAGTTCAGCCTCCCGATTGAGCTCTGCACCAGACGCTCAGTCCGGGACCGCGCCTCCATATGCTCTTCCCCCTCGTATTCCTTCTCTTTCCTACCACTGGGGAGGATGGGAATATCCTTTGGAGGCGGCGTTCCCCTGGGGGCAGCGGGAGCTTCTTCTGCGGCGGCTCCTCGTCTTTTTGGTGAGGTGCTGGATGGCGCCTCCGGTTAGAAGCACCCACTTCCGGTGGGATTGCAGCTGCTTTGGGTTGAGGGTTTGGGATCCTCGGTCCTCAGCTCCACAGATTCTCCACCTCTTCTTTGCTTTCTTTACTCCCTAATTCCCCTCTGGGAATTCCTTGTAATCACACGAGCACGCCATTGTAACCAGAAATTATTGAAATGAAAAGTGTTGCACCTTTTCAAATTGTCTTTCTGGCCTTGTTGTTCTATTGGTAATACATCCGCAGGTTAGCGGAATTCCAGCCCCTTGGAATTTCTCGGCCGTCTAGGGCTTCCAACTGGTAGGAGCCAGGTCGGTTTACCCAACGAACTTTATACGGGCCTTCCCAATTCGGCGCTAGCTTCCCACCTTCCGTAGGTTGAGATGCCTTAGCTCGCCTCAGCACCAGATCTCCAATTCTGAAAAGCTTCGGTCGGACTTTGGAGTTGTAATATCGGGCCACCCTCCGCTGATACATTGCCATCCGAACCTGCGCCATTTCCCTTGCTTCTTCCAAGAGATCCAGGTTCCCTCGGAGTTGCTCCGAGTTGGCCTCGGGTCGGTGTGCGGCTACCCGAGGTGAGGGAAGTCCGAGCTCTACGGGGACAACGGCTTCCGTGCCATAGGTTAGGCTGAAAGGCGTCTCCCCGGTAGGAGTCCGATGCGTGGTCCGATACGCCCAAAGGACATTCTCGAGTTCCTCGACCCAAGCTTGCCCCGTCCGTCCGATCCGCGCTTTGATACCTTGGAGGATTGTCCGATTTGTGACCTCGGCCTCGCCGTTGGTTTGGGGATGCGACACGGACGTGAACCGATGTTCGATCCCGAACTCCTCGCAGAAGTCTCGGAAATGCTTGTTATCAAACTGTCGACCGTTATCCGAGATGAGGACCCGAGGTACCCCAAATCGGACGATGATGTTCTTCTTTACGAACTTCCGGACTTGCGCCTCCGTGATGGTGGCCAGTGGCTCTGCCTCCACCCACTTGGTGAAGTAGTCGATGGCGACAATCAAAAATTTCCGCTGGGCCGAAGCGATGGGGAATGGTCCGAGGATATCCATTCCCCACTGTGCAAAGGGCCAGGGGGCGGTGATTGGCGCCAAGGGAACAGAGGGGACTCTCTGGATGTTGGCGTGGCGCTGGCAGGCGTCGCATTTCCGTACGTGATCCTTTGAGTCTTCCAATAAGGTCGGCCAATAGTAGCCTTGCCTCATGATCTTATGTGCCAGGGACCTAGCCCCCAGGTGCGATCCGCAGATGCCTTCGTGGACTTCGCTGAGGGCGTAAGCCGCTTCCGAAGGGCGGAGGCACCTTAAGAGGGGGGCGGTGAACGAGGTCCGATACAGCCTCCCTTCGTAGAGTACGTAGTGGGCGGACTTCATAACAAGTCGCCGAGCTTGATCTTCATCTTCGGGGAGGATCCCTTCGGCGAGGTAAGCTACAAGCGGGTCCATCCAAGATGGTTCCGGATCAATTGCCATTACCGCTTCAGCCTCGCCGATGCTCGGGGCATCTAGGGTCTTCAGGTATATCGCCCTTGACAAGTTGTGTGCCTCAGCGCCCACCAAGCGGGACAACCTGTCGGCCCTAGCATTTTCGCTCCTTGGGACCTGCTGAATGTCAATACTGCCGAGGTCGGGAATGAGTGCTTGCACCTTCCGGACGTAGCTCTGCATGGTCGGGCTCCGTGCCTCGAACTCCCCTCGAACCTGCCCGACCACCAGCTGGGAGTCGGTGAAGACCTTCAGACGCCGGATGCCGAGCTCCTTGGCGAGTTTGAGTCCCGTGACTAGGGCCTCGTACTCCGCCTCATTGTTGGTCACTGGAAATCCGAACCTCAAGGCATACTCGGCTATCACTCCATCGGGATTGGTAAGGACCAGCCCAGCCCCTCCACCTTCAGGGTTCGACGACCCGTCAATGTGGAGCGTCCAGATCGGGAGATCGAGGCTGGGTGTTTCCGGCGGCCTAGGTTCCGTCTCCTGCACAGTGCACTCAGCGAGAAAGTCCGCGAGCACCTGGGCCTTGATGGCGGGCCGGGGCTGGTAGCGGATGTCGAACTCACCAAGTTCTACTGCCCACTTCACCAGCCGTCCCGCATTCTCAGGATTGCTGAGGATCTGCCGCAATGGTTGATCGGTCAAAAGGGTGACAGAATGAGCCTGGAAATAGGGGCGAAGCCTCCTGGTCGCAGTCAGCAGCGCGAAGGCGATCTTTTCAGCCTTCGTGTACCGCGTCTCGGCATCCCGGAGGACTCGGCTGGTGTAGTACACGGGCTTCTGAAGTTTTGCCTCTTCCCGAACCAGTACTGCGCTGACTGCGGTTGGGGAGACCGCCAAGTAAAGGTAGAGCATCTCCCCCTCTTGCGGCTTGGACAGCAGGGGAGGAGACGCCATGTACTCCTTGAGCTGGTCGAACGCCACTTGACATTCAGCCGTCCAGAGGAAGTCTTTCGGGCGCTTCAACACCTTGAAGAACGGTTGGCAGCGTTCGGCCGATTTTGCCACAAATCGTCCGAGCGCGGCGACCCTCCCAGCGAGCTCCTGAACCTCCTTCACTTTGGTCGGAGGGGACATATCTTGGATGGCCTTGATTTTGTCCGGGTTGGCCTCGATCCCCCGCTGGTTGACAATGAAGCCGAGGAACCTCCCGGCCGAAGCACCAAAGGCGCACTTCGCTGGGTTTAGCTTCATACGAAACTTCCGCAAGGTGGCGAAGGTCTCCTCCAGATCCGCAATGTGCTGATCCGCATGGCGGCTCTTTACCAGCATATCGTCCACGTACACCTCCATGTTCCGGCCGATCTGCTCCTTGAAGATTTTATTGACGAGGCGCAGGTAAGTAGCGCCAGCGTTCTTCAGACCGAAGGGCATTACCTTGTAACAGTACAGCCCCCTGTCTGTTATGAAGGCCGTTTTCTCCTCGTCCTGTGGAGCCATCATTATTTGGTTGTAGCCGGAGAAGGCGTCCATGAAAGACAGCAGCTGATATCCGGAAGTCGCGTCGACCAGTTGGTCTATTCGCGGGAGCGGAAAGCTATCCTTGGGGCACGCCTTGTTCAGGTCGGTGTAGTCGACGCACATCCTCCACTTCCCGCTCGCCTTCCGGACAAGTACGACGTTTGCCAGCCACTCGGGGTAGCTCACTTCCCTTATGAAACCTGCCTCCAAGAGTTTGTCTACCTCCTGGTCGACCACCCGGATCCGATCCGGGGCACAGTGTCTCTTCTTTTGCTTTACTGGTCGATGGGTCGGGTCGACGTTGAGGGCGTGAGAAATGACCTCCGGGTCGATCCCAGATACATCGGCCGCCGACCAGGCAAACACATCAGCATTGGCTCGGAGGAATTCCACTAACCGGAGCCGAGCTTCCAAGTCGAGGTTGGCACCGACCCGGACCGTGCGGTCCGGGCGGCCTTCTTCGAGGGGAACTTCGATTACGCCCTCGGCCGGCTCCCCGTGCCGCAAGGCCACTTCGTCTCTGGCGTCAAGGGACTCGACGCTTAGGGCCTCCATGGGCTTCTTCCCTTTGAGAGTTGCTAGGAAACACTGCCGTGCGGTTGGTTGGTCACCTCGGACCTCTCCAATCCCGGCCGCCGTGGGGAACCGCATGAGCAAATGGTAGGTAGAAACCACCGCGCGAAGGGCGTTCAGTCCGGGTCGTCCGAGGATAGCGTTGTAGGCCGAGGGGACACGGACGACCAAGAACCCGAGTCGCACCGTGGCTTCTGCGGGTGCAACGCCCGCAGTCACAGGCAGCTCAATGACACCTTCGGCCGAGATAGCGTCTCCAGTGAATCCTATGAGGGGGGTGGATGTTTTGTGCAACAATTGTCGGGACAAGCTCATCTTTTGGAAGGCCTCGTAATACAAAATATCAGCTGAGCTTCCACTATCCACAAGAACACGCCTTACATCATAGTTCGCCATAGTGAGAGAGATCACCATGGCGTCATCGTGGGGAGTCTGAACCCCCTTTACATCTTCATCGCAAAAAGTGATTACATTTCCGACCCGCTGCCTCTTCGCGACGGCCACTCCTGATGCTTCCGCCGAGCCCCCTGCGTTCCTCACGGGCCGAGAGCAGCCCCCAGTGATGGTGTGGATCACTCCCGCAACGGGTCGATTCTGCTCCCGAGGCTCCTGAGGGGCCGGGTCGACCGGACGCGGGCCTGCCGGGGGACGTCGGTCGTTTACATATCGACCGAGACGCCCTCGGCGAATGAGAGCCTCGATCTCGTCCCGAAGCTGGAAGCAGTCTTCGGTATCGTGGCCGTGGTCTCGGTGGTACTCACAGTACGCCCGAGAAGGCCTCCTCCCAGGGATCTTCTTCATCTGCCTCGGGACCGGGAGGTCCTCCCGCCCCTTGACCTCCATGAGGATCTGGGCCCGGGGGGCCAGGAGTGGGGTGTACCGGTTGAAGCGTCGGTGCGGAGAACGAGGGCGTGTGGCGCCGTGGTTCCTTGCTGGTGACGGGCTTCTGCGCCGGCGTTGAGGCGTCGGGCTCCTCCTCTGGGGTGCCTCTTTTCGCCTTTTCTTCCCGGGCTTTAGAGGGGCCTCGGCGGCCTCCTTGTTCCGGTGGGATGCTGCCTCCTCGGCGTCTGCATACTGGTTTGCCCGAGATAACAGCTCCGGGAAGCTCCGCGGCAGGCGTTTGTCCAGGGAGAAGGTGAGTCTGCCCTTCCGGAAGCCACGCTTCAGGGCTGAGAGAGCCACTTCCTGGCTCAGGTTCCGGACCTCCAGTGTAGCCTTGTTGAAGCGGGTGAGATAATCCCGCAGGCTTTCTCCCTCGTTTTGCCGGACATCAAAGAGGGAGTCGGAGACCAGTCGCCACCTGCTACTAACGGCGAAATGGCTGATGAAGAAGCGGGTGAACTGGTCGAAGGACTGGATGGAGTTAGCCTCCAGGCCGGCGAACCATGCCCTTGCCGGGCCACGGAGGGTCGCCGGGAAGGCCTTGCAGAGGAGCGGATCCGATGCTCCATGGAGGAGCATAAGAGTCCTGAAACTCTCCACGTGGTCCCGCGGGTCCGCCGCCCCGTCGTAGGGTTCGATCGCCGGCATTTTGAACCCCGGCGGGTTCGGGGTCCGCAGGATCCTCGAGGCAAGCGCCGGCTGGGAGGAGATCTCCAAGTCAGCGAAGGGATCTTTGGAGTGGCCCTTCAGGACCTGGAGTTGTCTGTGGAGATCGTCCACCCGCCGGTCCAGAGAGCGCGACCGGTGGGTGGGGGACAAGGAGCGGCGCGAGGGGGACCGACTGGAGTGCGGGCCCCTCGAGGACTGGGGTGTCTGAGAACGCGCCCGGGTCCGCCTCTCGTACCCCGCACAGCTCCGATGAGAAGGTCCTGGCAGAATGGACCGTACTCGAGAATCCTCCTCGCGCCGGCGCTCCTCTCCATGGGAGAGGAAGGAGCGCGGGTTGTGAGGAAGAGGCGAGTGCTCGGGGGGCAGCGGCTCCTGAGCCCGTTGCGGCACCCGAGAGATCACACCCTGCAGATTCTGCACTGCCTCCGCGAGGGTGCGAACCTGCTGGGCTAGCTGGTTGAACTGAGCAGCTTCGACCGTCTGAATGGGAGAAGGGGCGGTGGAGTGCTGCTGAGAGTGCGTTGGGGACGCAGCAGCCTCTCGGCCGGAGGCGCGAGAGGCTCCGCGACCGGAAGCATTGGAAGCTCCACGACCACCTCGCCGTGCCATTACGATCGTTCTAAGATTCGGTGCCCTCCTTCTAGCGCCAACTGTTGCTGGTGGTCCAAACCGTGAACGATTGGCACTGCGGTGTGAACGGGGTTCCGTCTGAGTTGTCTTGGTTGGTGTTGGCTGCGCTCCACCTTCCGCCAAGAAACCTGCAAACAAGCCTTGCACCACCACCAGGGTGGTGATGGCCCTCCGACGGTCAAGTCAGAGGAGATTGGAGGAGGAGGAGAGGTGATAATCGCAAGTAAGAGAGTGCTCTGGGAGATATTGCTCACCTCCCCCCTTTCTCCCCCCAGCCGCATATATACCTGGCTGGGGGGTCTCTCAGGGGGGTTCGTTATCGTGGGGCACGATGGTGTGGCCACTGACATGGCCGTCACAGGGCGTCGTGGAGCAGCACCGGGTACGGCCACGTCAGGGCATAGTGGGGCTCCGCTTTGTACGGCTGATGCAGGAGATCGTGGAGCAGCATCAGATACAGCCGTTGCAGGGAGTAGTGGAGCAGGAGGCCGCGGCGTGCCTCTGGGGAATAGCCTGTCGTTATCAAGAGATCTCCGACTCGGGGTCGGAGCGCTGGATCAAGGGGCAGCCGACTCGGGGTCGAGCTGCGGAGCCGAGGATATCCGACTCGGGGTCGGATTGCTGGATCAAAGGGCAGCCGACTCGGGGTCGGGCTGCGGAGCCGAGGATATCCGACTCGGGGTCGGATTGCTGGATCAAAGGGCAGCCATAGTCTTCCTGGGCGCGCGTGCCGGTCACGTGGGGCATGGCGGCTTATTTCCCCCGTAACAAATACTATTAAAAAAATATATACTCGACTAGGCTCACGAGACTTTGAGTTGAGTATTTTGCTACTCGAGCCCAACTCGGCAAACTATTCAAGCTACTCGAGCCCGGTAACAGAGTTGAGTTGAATCGAGCTTGGACCTGAGTTGAGCTCGAGCAGCTCGCAAGCAGCTCGCCTCATTTGCACCCCTAGGTTTTATGCACATAGAACCCCAACTTTGAAAAATATTTAATTTTTGAATTGGGAATTCAAGAATTCTCACTCATAAGAGACAGAAGATATAAAAGTGCTCTATCATATCAAAATCTTCAAGAAAAAGAAGTCATCCATACCTCTCCAAAGCAAAGGGAACAGCAGTCTTTGCCTCCAATTCTTGGTGAACATGTTGCAAACCCTCCTCATCAGTAACTGTGGATAGATATTATTTTGCACATAAACAGAGTTCAGATAATTTAGTATTGTTGTCATTAGACAAAAAAGTCAGTATTGACAATGAGAAAATTTAAACATCACCCACAGAAATTGGAATTAGATGGGAAAATTGAAATTCTTAAAGCACTAATATGGAATTTTTAAAAAAATCAAGAACTACCGACATCCTCTACGCCGATGCTTAATTAAATCCCGATAACGCTCAAAATTAACAAACTCTTCTAACTCTTCTTCTTCCTCAGTCTTCTCTTGAACTCGAAAAGGCCTAGAACTAGAGTCTCGAATGAAATCAAGCAAAGCACGACCATCAAATCTGTCCACCAATGTAGCGAATTAGGTCAGAGCTGTCATGATCTATGAAAAGGTTAAAAGGTTAAAAGATATACCTGTCAATCAAAATATCCTGTTTTCCATTCCATGGTATCCTGCAATAGAAACAAAAATACACTTTTAACACAATTCATTCATGTGAAAAATAATGGCAATCAGACATCATGAGAGAATGAGGTACTGCTCATGTTAAAGCTACTTGTTTTACAACTTCTAAGCCAAGGGTAAATTACTCAAACTCATTATATTTCAGTTAATATTTGATAATGTAACAACAATTCTTCCCCCATTTATTACATAAAACTACCCAAGCAATCCTTTCTAGGTTTTCTAAATTCTAACAAAATTAAGATATCTAAGAAACTTTCCTATAATGAATGTTTTGGGCAGTCATCTAAGCAAAGAAAGCACCATATTAATCAATTCAATGTCTTCATTTAGTCAGATTTCATATTCTTTTTTTCTCCTTGCCATTCTTCTTTCTCTGAATTTTATTATTCTTATTCTTCTGCTACTGCCTCTGAATGACCACCACCCTTTCCTCTATTACGTCCCTTTACATTTATCTTTTTTTCTGCAGCCGCCACCTCCTCTTGACTACTATGGTGGCAGCAGTGCTGCTGCTGCCGCCTTCTTCTTTCTGTTATGCTGCATTCTTCTTATTCTTATTCTTATAGAGCAGCATAGAAATGCATATTTCATGACTTGGAGATTTAACTCCTTAAGCATCTGCTTAGGTATTGACCTGGGCCATACAGGGTCCAACCAACTGGTCCTCTTTGGTGTTTTCACTCCCTCATAGGTGAGCGTCTTATACATGTGTTCGCAAGCTGGATGCTATCAATTAAGAAAATGATAAGTTAGAAATCACTTGGGATAGAGACACTTGGCAAAACAGGATTTGTTTTTTTTCTCGGTATGAGAACGCAAAAGGTATAAACAAAATGCCAAAATTGGCATTCAGAGCTTAGATTGAATTCAAGAAGTGAATGAATTTTTCTTTCTCTAAAGTTACAGAAAAATTGTGGTGAATGATAAAATTCTATATTTTCACAAGAACCTTGAAAGGATTTGATAAATGGATCCTGATCAATAAATGCCTCTCAAATCAACCTTGATGTGGTATGTCATGAATCAAAGCTTGATGGCAAGCAAAACCCTATTGCTAAATATGTTGTTGAGGCATGGTGGAATACCAGCGTCGCCAATGAGACTAAAATGATGTGTTGATTTATAAATCAACAAATTCTTTATCTCAGTGAGCCATGCAGAAATAATTAACAGCTCTGCACAGGTTCCTGCCTGTATTATCAAAACTTAATCACACATTAAGATTGAATGATCATCATCTCTTGAAAGTGGTCTTCAATTTTATTTTTCTTTGTTGTCTGGAATAGGATAGCAATGTTATTTGCTTTTCTGTTTCAGATTACTGAGAAAAGCAAAACAAATTTAAGCATAAGTATTTTTTCTCTTTCTTTGCCCATTAATTCAACATGAAATAACTTAACAGAGTGGTACAATGTAGAAAGTCAATTCATAGTAGTAGCAAAAGATTTCCAAATTCAAACACAATCGAACCTATGCCCATGAACACCTTTTTCAAATTTCTGTTTTTGGCTTAAGAGTAATATCAATCGATTGTATACGATAAAATCATTTGTACATCGCCTAGATGAAACTTTTCATTAACGGATAGGATATGAAATCAAAAGAAGAAGAAAAAAATCACCATGAGACCAAGAGCTTCAAACCTTCAGATATACACCCAGGCATCAAACAAAAAATCAAACACCCCATAACGAAACAACGGGGAAAAACACTTCAGAATTTTTTTCTAGGGGAGGGGGGAGAGGGAGGACGTACAGGCCCTGCTGGTCCTGGGCGGCCTGGTAGAGGCCATCGTCGCGGTAGACGCGGCATCGAGATCCGACGATCTGGAGCGACTGCTGGGGGTCGCCCCGCCGCTTGGCGAGGAAGAGCGCGCGCCGCTGCGCCCGCTTCCGGGCCGCGTCCATCAGGTCGTGGACCTTCCTCTCCGACCTCCGCGCCTCGTGCCACATCTTTCTTCACTCCTTTCTCAATTCGGAGGTCGCGGGAGAGATTCCAAAACCCTAACCCTAGAAGTTTTGATGGAGGTCGAAGAGAGAGGCTATCGAATTACAGCCCGCGACCTCGTGAAGCTGATCGAAGAAATTAATCAACTCCACAGAATCTCCCGGAAATGTCTATTTTCCAATCCCTTACTGGGCTGGGCTTTTTTCTTTTTTAAGTCAAGACTTCGGCTAGTTGACCGGACAATTAGACCTAACCCAGCCCAAGCAAGGCATTCTTTTCTTTTCTTTTTTCCTCTTACTTTTTTATTCTCTTTTCTTTTTCTATCATATTATTTATTGTATTATAAAAAATAAATTTGTAGTACTATGCTCAAAAGTAAAGATGATCATGAACTGGATTTGAAATCTAGTGGATTGTCTTGGCGTCCCACCACAACACCATAGAGAGAAGATTCCAGCTTATCTTCCAGAGAAAATTCTGAACTTGAGAACGTTAATGCAACTTCTAAATCCATTGATCAATGCAGGGACTGGAATTATTTGCAACAGTGACACCTTTTAATCACCGTTTTCTAGTCCAGGGAAAGTGAAATAAGGGGCACCATTTTGTGAGCTCTAGATTAAGTGGATGTATGTTTTTTTTTTTGGTGAAAATGTGGATGTATGTTCAAAATCAACCATAATGTATTGTTGTCTCGCCTAAAGGATAGGTACTCCAAATTTGTCTAGTCCATGAGACATAAGGCATTATTTTTGGCAGTGAGAATTTCAAAACATGGTAATCAATTCTAGCTTACCTTCTAGAGAATAATCTGAACATGGGGATGTTCATGCAATTTGCAATAGTGTCATCTTGTAACCACCATGCATTATACTTCATTAACTTCTTATCAATATATATTTTGTGAAATGCTTGAAGATACGAATTAGAAAAGAAAAAAAATGGCGACAAGCTTTTTTTCTTTTAAAATAATATGGTGGTTATTCCCACTAGGAGAGTTGGAAATTAAACAATTGAGCAGACAGCCATCAGCGTACAAGTAATTGCCTAGCTATATTAATATAGAAGACTAGTATAGGCGCATGCCCATTGCCTGTATAATATTTAAGTTAGAAAGTTGTAAAATATATTATTTTATGTACCTAAAATGTGTGGTCATAAGCTTGATACTCAGAAACAATTTGCTTTTAAACACTTGCAATTCATAAAAGAAAAGAAATATTCACTAAAAATGGAAAGAATTTAAATAATAAAGAATAGAAATGTATGCAAGATTATTGAAAAATTCACAAAATAAAATCAAACTTAGGAGATACAATAATAACAAATAATAGCAAGCTAACCCAACCAAGAAGGTAACATAGTATCACTAATCCATCATTCATCAAAGTTAATTGAATTAGTCATGGTTAGTTTGAGAATAGTTGAATAACTCCTAAATGGTTTCTTTGTAGTTTATAATTTCAAGAATCATTCGGCCAAGTAGAAACATAAGAATGATCATTAATTTTAATATTTTTAAAAAAATATACATTAGAATAAAATTATATGCAAAAGAAATATTCCTCCTAAGACGTGTGCAATATTTTAAGAAGTCTTTCTCTATCATCAAAATACTAGGGGGAAATAGAACAAGCAATTGCATGATGCTTCAGTTGCTTCAGTTGCTTTGTTGTTGTTCTTTATATTAGATTATATAAATTAATATTTGTATATTTGTTCAAATTTTGTTTGATTTCAACTAATAATATCTCAAATTTATTTTTTCTTTCTATTCCCTATTATTTAATAATTGAAATGCCTATATTAATTGAAATCAAATATTTTATTTTAGTGTCACAAACATATGCCAGTGTTATATTCTTGTTTATATTGCTTTCTATTATGATCATAATGTTTTCTATATTAATAACTAGCAAAAATGATTACAAATATATCCCAAAGAAATTGACACCATATCCAATGTGGCACTGCTTTTGGATGGTCATTAATTGTCCATTATTCTCAATAGTAAGCAATAAAGTTATATTCTTGAGACACAATGATCTCACAAATTTGCAAGAAAAAATGAAGTAAATTTAAAATATTGTGTATGTTGCCCCATCGATCCAGAGTAAATATGCTAATCTTATTTAACTTGTGCACTAAAATTTTATTAAAATAACAAAATAAAAGAAATAGGAAAAAAAAAGGATGTATTCAATAATGACATATGAATGTGATGTATTTTGCCATATGAATCTGCTGTATTTTTTTCTCTCTATGTTGGATAGGGCTGGAAGTGGGCCGGGCCGGGTCGGGCCAAACCCCTACCCAAGCCCGGCCCTAATTTTTTTTCCGGGCTTCGGGCCGGGCCGGGGCCCGAAAAATTTTTAAGGAACAAGGCCCGAGCCCGGCCTGAGCCCGGCCCGA
Organism: Phoenix dactylifera; assembly: GCF_009389715.1. Lineage (NCBI taxonomy): Eukaryota > Viridiplantae > Streptophyta > Magnoliopsida > Arecales > Arecaceae > Phoenix > Phoenix dactylifera. The sequence goes on along the minus strand of NC_052399.1, from coordinate 1,459,587 downwards.
GCCCGGCCCGAGCCCATTTGGGCCGGCCCAGTTGGGCCCTAACCTGGGCTGGCCCGTTTGAGTAACATAGGGAAGCCAGGACCTCAAACAACGCATGAGACTATCAACCTAGAAGATAAGGCTCTTTACCAAACTCCAACAAATTGAATGGACCTATTGCCAGTTGCTGTGTCTTAAATTCTTGTCCACCAACCTGCAATAAATTCGGAAACCTGACACACTAGGTGGCTAAAAGTAATTGCATCTTGTGCTTAACAGCTATGAATAATCTCACTTCGCACATGAATTTGAAGCATCAGAGCACAGGGATGATGCCACCAACAGAATCTTGGTACTTTTGATACAGTTCTGTAAATTTGAAATATACAATACAACAAAGGTGTCCCCTTCATTCCAAAAGCTAAATACACTTGATTCGTATTATCAATCCAGAAACTGCAAAACTTATCAGGGAATGGGGTGAAATAAAAAAAAACATATTTCGATTACCCAAGGAGATGAATCTGCGAGAACTATATACAAGTCAAGCTTCGGAGTTTCTGGTTTTTTGCGCACTCCTCCTGCAATGTATTAGAATAAAAAAAACTTAAGATGTGAACCATCTGCCAGCAGGGACATGGAATGCTGACAGGGAAGCAACCAGCAAACGAAAGAACTGGTGTTAGAGTATTCACTCCTGGTAACATCCCAAGTAAAAAATGAAGACAATCTGCAAACATTTTTTAGAGTGGTTTTAAACGAAATGCAAACGCGTTCGGGCTGAGTATGGGCCGCGTTCGGGCTGAGTATGGGCGCGGGCTTGGGTCGGGCCCGGGCCGGGCCAATGAGATACCCGAGCCCGGCCCGAAATAGAAATGGGCTTAATTATTCAGCCCGAGCCCGGCCCGAAATGCATTGGCCCTAGCCCATAGCCCGGCCCGCGGGCGGCCCGACCCGATGGGCTTCGGGCCGGCCCGAGCACACTTCCAGCCCTAATGTTGGATTACTTACTACGATACCATGACAATGGCCTAAATCTATTGTGGAGATAAAATAATATTTTATTCAATTTTCTAGTTTTCTCCAATATTTTGAATATCACATCCTTCGATATATACAACATATTTCACCTATGCACATACCCGCACATACATACTATATGAATTGAAATTATATGAAGTGAAAATTTTAAAGCTATGTACTTGGAGTCATTTTCTATCATTGATTTTAATGATAGTTTTATATTTGTTCACCCTATAAAAAATAATGAATCTACACCTCAATGTAATTATATATATGGTTCTTGGCCTCGTGCAAATAGCTTGTATAGTTTTCTAATTTCATGCATCAAATGTGTACAATTTGAGTCCAATAGACATAACATGTGTGGCTTATGCATAAGATTTTTTATGGAGAGATAGCCATATTGAAGAGGCAACTACTCATATAAACTATAGTAATCCCAAGTAAATAGGACATTTTTTTTTTCATATCCAACTATGCATGTTTATATCAAACTCACAAAGCCATGCTCACCTTCACGCATAGCAAAGCTCGTCCATTAAATTTATGAATCATGAGTTATAAATGTGGCTGATATTATAGAGAGGAAAGCATCATGACATTTTTTTCTTTCTTTTAGTTTTGATTATTTTATTAAAATTCAACTGAAAAATGATTGACGGAAAAATGGTTGTAGCATAAAATTAGAGTACATATCACACACCAAGATGCATGGGATATATCGCATAACACTACCTAAAGCTCGTGCCATATCATGCAATCATGCATCTCATATTTTATTATGTAATATTTGTCTATTATCACAATATAGTTCATTAAGCACCAAAAATAATTGGGGAAATTAATCACCGGTACATTTATTGACCGGTCTTTAACGTTTAATCCCTGTTGACTGGTTGTTTAACGATCAGTCCAGCCATATTTCAATACTTTATTATGAGACGAAAACGCCCCCTAAGAATATTAAAATGCCCCTGCCCCTTTTGATCTCCCATTCCCAAAAGAAGAAGAAGAAACAGGGACAGCCGCCACCGACCACGGCCCGTCCCCGCCCGAGCTCCCTCCCGCGGTCGCCACCGGCGCCGTCTCGCTCCCTACCGAGCCCCATCCCGCGGCCCCGCCACCTCCCGTGCCCCTTCCCTTCCTAATCTCCCGTTCTCAGAAGAAAAAGAAGAAGAAGAAGGCCCGGCCGCCGCCGACCACAGCTCGCCTCTGCCCGAGCTCCCTCCTGCGGCCGTCGCCGGCCCCTGCTCGCCCCCTCTCGCGGCCTCTTCCCTCCCGAGCCCCCTCCCATGGCCCGCCCCCGTCCGAGCTCCCTCCCACGGCCCCCGCCCGAGCTCCCTCCCGCGGCCGCCGTCGGCCCCGGCTCGCCGTCGACGGCGGCCCCGCCCCCTCCAACGGCCGCCACGGCCCGGCCCCCTCCGGCGCCGCCAGCTCGCAGGAGGAGAAGAAAGAAGAAAGAAGAAGAAGGGAAGAAGAGAAGAAAAAGAAAAGAAAAAAAGGAAAAGGAAAGAAAAAGAAGGAAAAAAAAGAAAAAAAATAAATAATTAAATAAATGCATAAATAAATAAATCAATAAATATAAATGAACAAATAAAATAAATAAAATAAATAAATAAATAAATAAATAATATATTCTATAATAAAATAAAATAATTATAAATAAATAAATAAAGCCGCCACGGCCGGGCCCTCTCCTGCGGCCCCCTTCTGCGGCCGCCATGGCCGGGCCCTCTCCCCCGGCCTCCGGTGGCGCCGGCCTGCGGGAGGAGAAGAAAGAAGAAGAAAGGAAGAAGAGAAAAAAAAAGAAAAAGAAGGGAAAAAAGGAAAGAGAAAGAAGAGAGGGAAAGAAAAAGAAAAAAGGAAAGAAAAAGAAGAAAAGGAAAGAAGAAGAAAAAAAGGAAAGAAAAAGAAGAAAAGGAAAAAAAGAAAAAAAGAAAAGAAAAAGGAAGAAAAGGAAAGAAAAAGAAGAAAAGGAAAGAAAGGAAAGAAAAAGAAGAAAAAGAAAAGAAAAAGAAGAAAAGGAAAAAAAGAAAAAAAGAAAAGAAAAAAAGAAGAAGAAAAAGGAAAGAAAAAGAAGAGAAGGAAAGAAAAAGAAAAAGAAAAAAGAAAAAAAGAAAAAAGGAAAGAAAAGAAAAGAAAAAAATAGAAGAAAAGGAAAGAAAAAGAAGATTCATGTATGTGCAGAGAATACTTAATTGTGTACAGAGAACATTTAACTGTGTGCATCACACAGTTAAGTGTTCTCTGTACACAATTAAGTCTTCTCTGCACACACTTAACTGTGTGATGCGTAGAACACTTAACTGTGTGCAGAGAAAATTTAAATGTGTGCATATAAGACTTAATTGTGTATAGAGAATATTTAACTTAACTGTGTGATGTATAGAATACTTAACTGTGTTGAGAGAAGATTTAAGTGTGCACAGAAGACTTAATTGTGTGTAGAGAAGGAAAGAAAAAGAAAAATAAAAGAAAAAAAGAAGGAAAGAAAAGAAAAAAAGAAGAAAAAGGAAAGAAAAAGAGGAAAAAGGAAAGAAAAAGAAAAAAAGAAAAGAAAAAGAAGAAAAGGAAAAAAGAAAAAAAGAAAAGAAAAGAAAAAAAATTGTCGATTAACTGTGTGCAAAAAGCAGAAAACTGTGTGCAAAAAGCACAAAACTGTATTCGGGGGTAAATTTAGTGTGTGCCAACGTTAATTAAGTATGTTTCCAGGTTACATGCTCTAGGCTTACAACAATAAGTGTGTGCAAATGACACATATCTGTGTGCAGTAAACAATAAATTGTGTGTACAGAGCAGAATGCTGAACTTAACTGTGTGCACATGGCACATATCTGTGTGCAGTAATCGATAAACTGTGTGCAAAAAGCAGAAAACTGTGTGCAAAAAGCATAACACTGTGTTCGGAAAATTGTGTGCATGGAGCAGAATGCTTAACTTAACTGTGTGCACATGGCACATATCTGTGTGCAGTAGTCGATTAACTGTGTGCAAAAAGCAGAAAACTGTGTGCAAAAAGCACAAAACTGTGTTCGAGGGTAAATTTAGTGTGTGCCAACGTTAATTAAGTATGTTTCCAGGTTAATTGAGTTTGTACCATGCTCTAGGCTTACAACAATAAGTGTGTGCAAATGACACATATCTGTGTGCAGTAAACAATAAATTGTGTGCACAGAGCAGAATGCTGAACTTAACTGTGTGCACATGGCACATATCTGTGTGCAGTAATCGATAAACTGTGTGCAAAAAGCATAAAACTGTGTTCGGGTAATTGTGTGCACAGAGCAGAATGCTTAACTTAACTGTGTGCACATGGCACATATCTGTGTGCAGTAGTCGATTAACTGTGTGCAAAAAGCAGAAAACTGTGTGCAAAAAGCACAAAACTGTGTTCGGGGGTAAATTTAGTGTGTGCCAACGTTAATTAAGTATGTTTCCAGGTTAATTGAGTTTGTGCCATGCTCTAGGCTTACAACAATAAGTGTGTGCAAATGACACATATCTGTGTGCAGTAAACAATAAATTGTGTGCACAGAGCAGAATGCTTAACTTAACTGTGTGCACATGGCACATATCTCTGTGCAGTAATCGATAAACTGTGTGCAAAAAGCAGAAAACTGTGCAAAAAGCATAAAACTGTGTTCGGGTAATTGTGCGCACAGAGCAGAATGCTTAACTTAACTGTGTGCACATGGCACATATCTGTGTGCAGTAGTCGATTAACTGTGTGCAAAAAGCAGAAAACTGTGTGCAAAAAGCACAAAACTGTGTTCGGGGGTAAATTTAGTGTGTGCCAACGTTAATTAAGTATGTTCGGGGGTAAATTTAGTGTGTGCCAACGTTAATTAAGTATGTTTCCAGGTTAACTGAGTTTGTGCCATGCTCTAGGCTTACAACAATAAGTGTGTGCAAATGACACATATCTGTGTGCAGTAAACAATAAATTGTGTGCACAGAGCAGAATGCTGAACTTAACTGAGTTTTCTGCTTTTTGTAGAAATAATCCTTTTCTTCTTTTTCTTTTCTTTTTCTTCTTTCTTTCCTTTTTCTTCTTTTTCTTTCATTTTCTTCCTTTTTCTTTTCTTTTTTTTCTTTTCTTTCTTTTTCTTCTTTTTCTTTCTTTTTTTTCTTCTTCTTTCCTTTTCTTCTTTTTCTTTCCTTTTTTTCTTTTTCTTTCCCTCTCTTCTTTTTCTTTCCTTTTCTTCTGTTTTTTTTTCTTTTCTTTTCTTTTCTTTTCTTCTTTTCTTTTTTCTTTTCCTTTCCTTTTCTTCTTTTTTCTTTTTCTTTCCTTTTCTTCCTTTTTCTTTATTTATTTATTTATTTATAATTATTTTATTTTATTAGAATATATTATTTATTTATTTATTTTATTTATTTGTTTATTTATATTTATTGATTTATTTATTTATGCATTTATTTAATTATTTATTTTTTTTTCTTTCTTTTTCTTTCCTTTTCTTTTTTTTTTCTTTTTCTTCTCTTCTTCCCTTCTTCTTCTTTCTTCTTTCTTCTCCTCCTGCGAGCCGGCGGCGCCGGAGGGGGCCGGGCCGTGGCGGCCGTTGGAGGGGGCGGGGCCGCCGTCGACGGCGAGCCGGGGCCGACGGCGGCCGCGGGAGGGAGCTCGGGCGGGGGCCGTGGGAGGGGGCGAGGCCGCAGGAGGGGGCTAGGGAGGGGGCGAGCAGGGGCCGGCCGCGGCCGCAGGAGAGAGCTCGGGCGGAGGCGCGCCATGGTCGGCGGCGGCCGGGCCTTCTTCTTCTTCTTTTTCTGCTGAGATCGAAAGATTAGGAGGGGAAGGGGCACGGGAGGTGGCGGAGCCGCGGGATGGGGCTCGGTAGGAAGCGAGACGGCGCCGGTGGCAGCCACGGGAGGGAGCTCGGGCGGGGATGGGCCGTGGTAGGTGGCGGCTGCCCCTGTTTCTTCTTCTTCTGGGAATGGGAGATCAAAAGGGATAGGGGCATTTTCGGTATTTTTTGAAAAAACAAAAGGGGCTGAAGGACCGGGAATTAAACTTAATAGAGATAATGGACGAAAAATTTTAAGACCGGTCAACGGGGACTTTTTGTTATAGCGTGGTCTAAAAGAGGGTGGGTGATTAATTTCCCCAAAATAATTTGCAAAGTCCAAGCATATGTTCTATGTGTCGACACTGAATATGGTCATATTTCTGGAAATTAGAGAGCGAGTTGTTAACATTTCACCCGAATTATAAGAGAAACATGTTAATGATCAAGGCCTTGGTCTCATAAATCTAGATTTTTCCATTAATCTATAAAACCTACTAATGTATCCTTAATTAGGTGGAAGAGAGAAAGGGAGGGAGTGCAAACAGGTGGACAACTATAAATATCCAATAACTATTATTTAGTTAATTTCTAAAAAAAGAAAAAGAGAGGAGACAGGATATCATAGCTAAGACCAACCAAGATCTACGCGAAACTGCCAACCTAGCCCCTTTTTTCTTTTCCCTCCATCTATTGCCCTTTAAAAACACTCCCCCGACCTCCCTTATCCCTCTCCCTCCCTGTCCCTTCTTCCATCCCTCAAGAAAGAAAGAAATAGGATCCAAGCCCCGTGCCCACCTCTCAGGCTCCCGCCTCCCACGAGGCCAAGAAGGAGGGGGATCCCCCATGGCTGACCCCGAATCCAGGTTCCCGTTCGTCGAGAAGAGATGCCGGTCACGAGACTCGGCGCGTGACGAGGCCTGGCGTCGCAGGAAGAGCCTCCGGCATGGCCGCTTGAGGGGAGCTCCGGTTGGCCGGAGCGTCATGGACGAGGACCTTGACGAGCTTCGCGGGTGCATCGATCTCGGATTCGGGTTTGCCTTCGACTCCGGCGATGATGGCACCACCACCGTCGCCAGGCTCGCTCGGACCTTCCCCGCCCTCGATCTCTATCATGCGGTTCACAAGCAGTATCATGTTTCAGTTGTCGGATCCGGATCCGGATCCGGGCCAGGATCTGACTCCTCGATTGACGGGTCCCCGCCTGATTCCCCTGCCTCCATAATCTCCCCGGGTATGCGTATCCGACAACCGAAAATACTTAAGAAAATAATGATTTTTATCATTAGGAATGCTATTATTCTAGGAGAGAGATTTCTTTTAAATTGTTTGTTCTAGACTGATTTAATGATTCTGGTTTAACCAAAACAAAAAAAAGCTACAAAATAATAACAAATGTTAAAGTTCAAAGTATCTTCTAGGGATGATCAAAATATGGATTTTGTTAATATATTTTGTTAGAATTTATACATGTATTTTGTATGCGAGAGGATTGTGGAATGCTGGTATACCAATTGCCACATGAGATTGCAACCATCTAATTGAGATACGAGTACAGTGTTCATTCATTTTTAGAACAGGATAGGAGAGCAGCATCTTTTAGGCCTTTGGGACTCTTGAATATGTATGTCTCTTGTAAAATTTTACTAGAAAATTCTGCAAAGCCCAACTCCATGACCAAAACTTTTCCATCAACAACTAGTATCTCATGTGGCAGAGAGTCTTGCTGTGAATATTACACTATCTTGTGAGCTGCACTGATACTTTCATGCCATATGGCATGCTATCTGTTTGGAGAAAAATTCTGATACCAAAGTTGGGCATTGTAGCATTATTTTTCTGGTATTGCCAACTAATTCCTAATGAATTATGATGCATACGTATGCTCTCTTTATTTAGATATCCCAGTTCTTTATTTACATAATTTTGATTTCAGATGTGGTGAATTCTTTCGGAGGATATCACCTCATTTTCGATGTGCCACAATGAATCAAGCATTTGCTATAAACTGTAATTTTATCGACATCAAGTGATCCTTATGCATACATAGTATGTCGAGCATGTCAAGATTATAATCTGATGTGGCATTTTTTTGGGGGGTTTGAAGGTGCAAGCCCGGAACGAGTGAAGAAAAGGTTGAGGCAATGGGCCCGAGTTGTTGCATGCTCAGTGCGTCAACATTGCTGAACTTTGGCTGGCAAAATAAAATGAAAGGAATAGAAGAGAACAAAGACCTTCCTCCTCTGTATACTAGCTCAACAAACATGACAAATTTGTTTTTCTTGGTTGTAATGTGTTTTTCCTCCATATGTGTGACAAAGCAAGCAATGATAAATGCACATACATGATGCTTCAAGTTGGTGTATATCACATAGCTACTTGTTAGGTACAAATTATTATTTTTTTTCTAGGAGTTATTAACCTAGGGGAATTTTGCTAGTCCTTTTTTTTTCCAGGACTCTGTCTTTGTTACTTGATTATGAGAAACAAAAGCATCATCTGTGTGTCTTCCAGCTGATGCATCTGTCGATTCCTAGTGTGGTGTCATATTTTCATGTAGGGTTGCAAAGAAAGCCTTACAACATAACATTAATAAAGATTCATATGGCTTTAAGGATAAAAACCCTCTTGTGATGTATCCTCCATGCTTAAGTAAAACTTGCTACTCCAAATCCGATCATTTAAACAGTTTTTTTTTTAAAAAAAAGAACTATACATGGTCCGTTTATTCGAAATAATATGCTCGATACATCTAACTTGTTCAATAATCAGGTAGAGTTTGGTTGGTCTATAATGATTTGATTACTCGATCTGACATGAGTTTTAGTTCAGTAACAAAAAAAAAGCATTTAGATTAAGTCTTAAACAAGTTTACAAGTTAAATAGGTCTTGCATGTCGGGTTTGTGGATTACCACATCTGTTTTTTTTTTTTTTGGTAATTGATTACCCCATCTGTTTATTACTGTTTAAGAAATTATGTATCCTAAATTTGGGAACCTATGTATTGCATATTCTTTTAAATGAAACTCGTAGATTTAATATGATGCAATTACAAATTTTGCACCAATGAATTCAAATTTATAGTGAAAATATAATATTTTATAATTACACATGCTTTTTAAAATATAAAAATAATCTAGTTAGAAGGTTCAAGTGATAGATTGAAGAGTTTTGTGGACATGTGACAACGGATTATGGTGGCAATTGTCTAGTATTTTCTCCAAGTTAACAAGGTGCATAATAGGCTAAAAGCTTGATCTCATATGTGAACTTTGAAATAAAAGTCAAAAATTCATGCCAACTAGTGGAAATCTTTAGGAAGTTGGCTTTTACAAATTATAATGTCAACGGGTGCACCTGCCCTTTTTCAAATGACAACTAATGTAACAAATGTGATAAGAATTGAGATTTATGTTGATTGAGGTAATAATATTGTTATTTATAAAAGGTGAACAAATTTCTGTATCAATACTTTCTTTAGAGGAGGTATATTCTTTTCTTTTAATGTTCTTGCAATTCTTATTAAAAAAACAAAAAAACAAAAGCTCTAGCAACCACACTTCATAAAAAGTTAAAATTAGCAAATGGATACCCAATGTTTGGAACCAAAGTTTAGATAACTATTTTGGGGGGATCACATAGATTTATAGGACTTGCATCAGTTTTGCTTGTGTTTGAAACGGTTATCCCTTTTCATGGATCACTCTCGGATACCTATGATGTTCTTAATCAAACTCCTAGAGTTTATCCTACTGCTTCTTTAAAAACCTGGCAATCCAACAAAGCATCACTTGATTTTGATCAAATTGGCAGAATTCCTGGTTGGGCTGGTTATCAGATCACTTAAGTACATGTAAGTGATTCAATCAAGAACTCGAACAATTCAACTCAATAGCCAGACCGAGTTTTTGAATAATTGTGTGATCTAACTCAATCAAATTTTCAGAATTATCCTTATTTTTTAAAATTTTCAAGGTTTCAACTTAAATTTATATAATTATTATTTAATTTTTTATATTTATATTTTTGTATTACTTTATGTAATTTGATATCATATTTTACATTTTTATTCCATACATAAAATTCATATATATTTGTATTTTAGACTAACTTGCAATTTAACTTGCCCGAGTTGTCAAGTTACTTGGATCATCAAAAATCCAAGCGAACTGAGATTTCTTATTTTTAAAGACTGATTTCTTCCCCTTTCCCTTATCTAAGGATGGTGCTAAAATACGCTATACTATGCATGGAAGGGAAACCAAAATTAGCAGTAAAGAGAAAAATATGCATGGAAGGGAAACCAAAATTAGCAGTAAAGAGAAAAAAATACTATCACAAGTTAGATAAAAAGATTGAAAAAAAAGGGGCCTTCAACAATTTACAAAATTGAAGTACCTTGTTTCTACTGGTTATACCCACGCCAAAATAGCGTGAGCAACTGTTATACCGAAAAAAGAAAAAAAAAAAAAGAAGAAGAATAAGCAGCACCTTGTTGAGTGTATGGATTAAATCCATTCCTAGCTGAAACTCTGATCTTTAGTCAAATAATAATAATCTTGGCAGGTTCGACTCGGAATATCTCTAACATCACGTTTTTTTTTTCTTTATATTTTGGCTACATAAGTTATGTGTTAAAAGTTAACGCTCAAAGCATGGTCTATTACGGTGGTAAGTCAAAATTGAGATAGCTTGGAGTAAAAACTAGGACTGAAAGCTAAAAAGCCATGGAACCAAAAGACCCGGGGCCCTGGACATCTACCATGTTAATAAAGTGTTAAAATTATGGTCAAAAAGATAACGCTCGATGATGTGTTTAGAGATAATAACGCCTTTTTTTTTCTCAAGCTCCGTTACTAATTTGTTAAAAGATAACACTCAAGGACAAGGTAAATAATTAAATTATGGTCGTAAATCAAAATTCAGACTGGTTAGCGTAAAAGCTGAGCCTCAGCCTCAAAACCGAAAAAAAATCGCGGAACCGGAAGTCAGCGGAGCCTGACAGTTGCCACGTCATCATTACAGTAGCTGAGATCTTTTGGCACCTCAAAAATATCTGCCGCAAGATCTTTAGGGGAGGTATATTCTTTCCTTCTAATGTCTTATCAAAAAAAAAAAAACAAAACAAAACAAAAGCTCTAGCAACCCCACTTCATAAAAAGCTAAAATTAGCAAGTGGATACCCAATGTTTGGAACCAAAGTCTAGATAACTGTTTTTTGAGGGATCACATAGATTTATAGGACTCGCATCAGTTTTGCTTGTTTTGAAATGGTTATCCCTTTTCCTGGATCATTCTCGGATACCTAACTATGATGTTCTTGATCAAACTTCTAGAGTTTATTATTCTGCTTCTTTAAAAATCTAGCAGTCCAACAGAGCATCACTTGATTTTGATTAAATTGGCAGAATTTCTGGTTGGGTTGCTTATTAGATCACTTAAGTATATGTAAGTGATCAATCAAGAACTCAAACAATCCGACTCAATGACTAGGCCAAATTTTTGAATAATTGGGTTATCTAGCTCAATCAAATTTTTAGAATTATTCTTATTTTTCTAATTTTTCAGATTTTTCAGCATTTCAACTTAAATTTATATAATTATTATTTAATACTTTATATTTATATTTTTTTCTTACTTTATGTTAATTTGAAATCATATTTTATATTTTTATTTTATGCATATGATTCATATATATTTGTATTTTGTACTAACTTAAAATATAACCTGCCCGAGTTGTCAATTCACGTGGATCATTAAAAATCCAAGTGAACCGAGTTTTCGTATTTTTAAATACTGATTTCTTCTCCTTTTTCCTAGATGATGGTGCTAAAATATACTATATTATACATAGAAAGAAAACAAAAATTAGCAGTAAAGAGAAAAAAAAATACTAACACAAGTTTGATAAAAAGAGAAAAAACTTTCTAAATTGAAGCACCTTGTTGAGTGTATGGATTAAATCCATTCCTAGCTGTAACCCTGATTTTTATTCTTATATATATATATATATTGGCTACATAAGTTATGTGTTAAAAGATAACGCCCAAGCATGGTATATTATGGTGGTAAGTCAAAATTGAGACAGATTAGAGTAAGATCCGGAGGTTTGGACATCTGGCATGTCAATAAAGTGTTAAAATTATGGTAAAAAAAATAACGCTTGATAATGTGTTTAGAGATAATAACACTTTTTTCAGGCTACGTTACTACTTTGTTAAAAGATAACATTCAACCATCAAGATAGTAGCACGGTTGAAACGGGGCTAAAATTCCACCGGAGTGGCTCAGATTCGAAACGCGCAGACGTCGATTAGATACGGGGACCAGATGCTCCTGCTTAGTTTGTCCAGTGGAGTCGTCATCGTCATCTGGTCTGTTGGTACTTAGGTAGTGCTGATGTGACGTACTCACACGTGAAAAAAGCTCCCATGTTGGTGAGACTCCTCCGTAGGTAGAAAGGGCAAAGTAAAACTTGTTTGTCCGTATCGAACATTTTCCAGCAGGAAATATGCCTCCTCACCTCCTCTTTCTTTCTTTTTTTTTTTTTTTTTAGCCAAAAAAAATACTCAAGGATAAGGTAAATAATTAAATTATGGTCGTACATCCAAATTCAGACTGGTTAGCGTAAAAGCTAAGCCTCAAAACCGGAAAAAAATCGCGGAACCGGAAGTCCGCGGAGCCTGACAGCTGCCACGTCATCATTACAGTAGCCAAGATCTTTCGGCACCTCAAAAATATCTGCCGCAAGATATTATGTCTGCCGCCAGGTGTCACGCTTGGGTCGTCGTCGCCACGTGTAAAAGCGGTGCCACGCCGGATAAAGGTCTCGGCTCCAAGACCTCTTGCCCTTCATTCGTGATCTGAGGCGATTCGGAGCGCTAGAAATCGAGGAGTTTTGGGTTCGTTTCTTTCTCTTGCTCTTGTGGGTTTTCCCAAGGTTGAGGCGTAGATTGGTAGGTTGCGAGGAGATATGGATGATAACCGGTCTAATCGGCCGATTAAGGCCGAGGTTTCCGGGATCGAGAGCCCGAGGAAGGTAATTGATGCGGTCTTCCTTTCTCTCCTTTTTTGATTTCGTGAGGATGTGTACTTGCTTTAGATAATTGTTTTGATTTTGATTTGGTTTGTTCTGAGGATTTTGAAGAGGAAAATTTGGTTGACAGTGGTTTCTTTTGTAACCTACCGTGTAATTAACTTCTTTATATTTTAATGAATCATGGGGGAAGTGTCTCATTTCCTCCATATCTTATCATAAAAAAAAAGATAATGGTTTCTTTTGTTGTTTTGTAATTGGTTGCTTCATTATGGGAAAGATTTGTTCCTCTAGTATTAATTGATGGATTATTCGAAAGGCAGTGCCGCAGTGAGCGGCGGAGGGGGTTGGTTTTAGGGTCTTGCTATGGATTGAAGTATTTTTAGAATAAAATTGAGCTTAATTCATTAGTATGAGTTAGAAGATTGCGCCTTGTTTTTGGTTTCATCATGGTAAGCCTTGTAAAACAACAAGAATCATTTTTAACTGGTACCCTTCCATGACCCTGAGAAACTTGTTAAGGCTGTTTGAGAATAGTTTCCTCATAGATTAGATATTTATGATCCTAATTGGATCTCATGATGCAGGTAAATCTCACAATCAGATTCTATTCGCTTTCAGACCTGACTTTTTTTTTCTTCATATCTCAAGTTTTGGAAGTTTATCTGAGATAACTTTGAAAATCTGCAGGAAGTTGCGTGAGATCAAGTCTGCAATCTGTAGGGGCAATTCTTTTGTCCATTCCTAAAGGCAAGATCAGGAGAAAGTGTAGCAAGAAGAAGAAAAATGAAAAGGACTGTATTCAATATAATAGATAGAAAAATACAAGCAGGTTAATTCTACATGGGATAGAAGTTTCTTGGGGCTTTCTTTTAATAAAAATTAGAAAAAAAAAAGATTCTCAATATCAGCTGAACTAGAGTTAAAAGTTAGAATAGTAAGATTCAGCTGCTTAAACTGGTCCACAGATGGGGCCGAACAATTACCGATACTGGCACACCACTTTCCCCCCCTATTCTCTAGGACTAAGTATTTTGTTTGTTGACTTAGATATTTTGCTTGTGGTGTCTTTCTCCTGGTCATGAGGCTCTGCTGTACTTCTCATCTCCTATACCGAAACTAGATGTTAGTTTTCCTCGTCCTTTGTCTGTGAAAAGGGAGGAAAGATTTAATTTCTTTCTGGAAGCATATTTTATTCCATCTATCATCGTGACTTTTTCTTCCTATTGTTATTGCTATTGTTTGGAATTTCTCTTTGCCCTTGTTGATTAGAGAACTTCTTCGGTGAACCGCACTATTTTGATAGGTTATACACCTTTATGTCGCCGAAGTTCTGTATTGCTTTTTCCATTTGCAGATAATGCACTTTCCATGGAGAGAAATCACTCGCTAATATTGGCTTATATTTTTTTTGTGGAGGCTTTTATTTTCCATTTATCATATTGGACTTTTTGTTCTCTTCTTTTTTTTCCTTTTTCTTGTTTTGAAATTAGTTTTTGCTTTTGTCCATTAAATATTTACTCTTTCTATTGTCTGCTGATATCATGAAACTCTATATTATCACTTTCATGAGCACTTCTTTCTTCACGCACCATAACATAAATAAGAAAAGAAACTTGCTTGGTTGGAAGAATAATTTAGAGCATATGCTTTAAATGGCGATGGATAAGCTTTAATGCCTAAGTCTACCATTTGACATAGATTTCAGAATTATATGGAGTTCATTTGCTTACTTGTATTCACTCCATCTTATGAAACCATTGTATTCATTTTGCTCCGCTAGATTTTTTTGTTACTCCTAAGAAACTTTGTTTTGATTGCAGAGCAACTTTTTTAAGTAACAAAAACATAATATGATATGAAGTGAAGATTATAAAGACTTTATAGATTTCTAAACTTGTTTTCCTTTTCTATTTACCTTAGATTGTACATGTCATCGTCTCCATATACAGTGAGGAAGAATTTATTTATTTTTTTTTTTGATTTTATTTGACAGTCAATGTTACATATATTTTTACTAGAATTTCTAAGAATATTCAAAATAGGTTTATTTAGAGTAGCTACCTTGTTACGATCATTTTTAATAATGCACTTCACAAGCTTTCTTTTGTTACGGGCCTCAGGTGGTAGATTCTTGGCCAACTGGTTGGACAGATGAGAAGCACAATCTTTATCTTAGTTCTATAGAAGCGTCATTTGTTAGTCAGTTATACAGCAGCAAGTACAATTCAAAGGATTTGCTTGGATCTTTGTCAAGGACACAAATACGCAGAAATTCATCTGGGTCAAATGCCAGTAGCTTGACATCTGGTCAGGTATTGATGAGTACTTTTTCCTCCTGTTTCTATTATCTGGTAGCAATTCCTAAGACCTCTAATTTTTTTTTTCCTTGATCTAAACATATAAATTTGCAGTATAAGGTCCTGCAGGGAGGCTGTTGGGAGAATCTAAAATTTGAGAGAGCTAAAAGATGCAAAGACATTGAGAATGAACCTCGCTCTTTGTCTTCAAATCCATGGATTCGGCATTTCAGATCACCTTCCACTGGCAAAGGGACGCGTCTTACATCAAACCAGGTGAATGACAGGGTCTTAGCCACACAAGAAATTGAAGTAGCAACTCAGAGCCATGGAAGAGAAGCAATAAACACAAAGCAGCTTCTATCCTGCCCTCACATATGTCTTCAAGATTCCGTGGGAAGCACTACAGGTGCCCCTTTTAACTTTTTTCTGTGGCTGATCTCTTTCTTCCTTCTACAGTCATACACAAATATCTTTGATGTTCAATTTTAGCCTTAATTTCTTCAAAATTTTCTCCTATTCTTTTCTAGACAGATTTATTTTATCTTTGTTATTTTGTAATATCTTTTAATGTATTTGTTGTGCAATATCAAACATTACTGAATGTACCAAACTTTAATGACACCAATAAAATAATAACTATTAAATTCTCAAAAAGTGCCTTTGATTATAAAAGAAGAGAGAAACTGCATATAATCATAAGCTTGTTTGTTTTCTTAAAGAATAAAGCATCATAATCAAGAGCAATTGTATTTCCAAACAATGTTATTTGTCCTTCAATCTCTTGTAAATTTTCCTTACAAGTATAACCGTTAATAACCATAAGTAGCAAATCTAATTCCTGTTGTATTTGCTACTCTCCTTTGCCATATATCCCATCAAAGCTCAGTCTCTAGTGAGTTCAAGCATGAGAAAATACTTACCTGCCATTTCTGTCTACTTTTCTTCTCTATAAATTGCTGCTCCTCTCCTACATTGTATGCCTTTTTTCTCAAGCTTGGTTAGATGTCATGAAAGCCTGCAGGTCCCATATATCTGTGTACTATACTATTCCTGCTTCTAGGATGATAGCATTTCTTATGGTGAGGGCAGGTATTTTCCTTGCCGGGAACATTTGCAGCTCTTCATGTAAGGCTGCATACTAGTTCTCAGAGGGCAGGGTCTACCAGAGTTTGTTTCCTGGTAGTGGAGGGTATTCTAAAGTAAGGATGGTGGTGGTGGCAACCATAATTGAGGCAAGACTTTGCCGCCTCCTGCCCTCATATTCCCCTTTATAATGGGTTCTCCTTTTGCTTGCCTGTTTACCTCTCTGTTTGACTTTGCCCACCTCTTTCACTTCTGCTATTGTGGATATGGTTCTTTGAAGATAGGAGGTTTTTTGATATTTCCTCAGTCTTGGTATAAGTTTTGGGCCTCCCAACGATATGGCAGCCAATTCTGGGTTGCTGTTCAACCAGATATTTCTTCAGTCTTGTTATAAGTGGTTGGTGTAGTAACTAGGCATATAGATAGTCTGTTTAAGTGTTTGTTTTGATTTAATGGAAGAAAATTCTGGATGTGGATTAAAGCAAGTATAGGATCAGCTAATGAACAGGAGTTGATTGCGGCAATTAAAAGGAAAAAAAAAAAGGATTGAGGCTGAGGATTTGAATTTCTTTGGACGAGAAGCAAGGATGAGGGGTGTAGGAGAACATTGAAATTAGACGAATGAGTAATAGTATGCAGTGGCTCTTCAAGTTCATCTTGGTATAGTTCGAACCTTTGTTCGAAGAGAGTAGGTAGGCCATGTCAGAGAAGGGGAAGATACAATATAAGTTTATTCTGATGTGTGAGTGTGAATTGGAGTATTATATGCTGGTCTCTTCAAAAAGAAGTATCATGTGCTGGTGGCATGCTGTCCTGGCAACCTTTATTCTGATGCTGTAAGCAATTAAGTAGATCTTCAGATCTGCCAACTTGTCATATGAGTTTCATGCAAGCTCTTCTCATGCTTAGATTTGCCTTAGCTGCGAATCTGGCACCAAATTCTCAATGGTTGCTTTCAGGTCAACAACTGGTTGTATAATCTGTTATCGATTTAGGGTCTTTTAAGTTGATTCATGCTTTTTATCCAACCACATATTTGATGAGAAAAGGCTCGGGTGATAATGTCTGAAGCAAGCAATGATTTTGATAGGGCAGTTATCCTGCTCATGACAAATAATGATGAATATCCACAAATAGTAGCTCAAGTGCAAGGGCAACAAGTTGGGCATGCAAAATGAGGAAATATGGCATTAGGTAGACAGAACAATTTTGCATCAGCACCTAGTTGAAGCCTCCTTGTGCAATGGTCTTGGATGTTCACTTTTACGAATGTATGGATTTTAAGTACACCAAGCACTGAGAAATATTATTTTGGTTTATGTAGAAGCTTGTGTGATGCAGCATAAAGGCTATCAAGTAGTTTAAAGAACCAAGGAATTTGGATAGATTTCAGGTCATATTTTTTTTAATTTTCTATCAAGAAAACAATCATCTTGTTCCTTTCATAATTTGTGTATAAGAAGCACATAATGAGGTTCTCATCGCAGAAATTATTAGGTTGGGAGATTTATGAGATGTACTATTTTCCAATCTAGTTCTCTTTACCTTTTTCCAAGAATGGCAGAGGCACCACCAATCATTTCAAAGAAAAGATGGAATAATTCCCCAGGCCAAACTCTTAGGGAAACACCTTTCAGACTTGGGCTATTGCCCAAGTTGCTTATGCTTCTTTCAGCAAAACTTGGATTTGCCTTTTGATCTTCTTGATCTGCTTTATTTTTCAGCGATGGATCTTTTGGTCATTTTCCCCATCTCTTCATCCCATATGACTGAATTCCAAGTATTTCTCTTCATTTGGACCTCGTCCCTTTCTCTATTCTTGGCATTGGTATTAACGTTCTTATCAGTTCTTGGTCACTTGTCCTCAACTGCTGCTATGCTTAAGCATCTTCTAACATATTTCAAGTTATCCAACTTGTTTTGTTATTACCCATAAATTGTCAATGCCAACCATAATGTTGTCTTATTTGATTTTCCATGAGTCAGCCACATATATCTGTGGTAGAACAGAGAAGCTTCACATTGTCAGAGTCTTCTTCATCTACCTTATCGAATCATATGAGACATTCTACCATGTATTTATCCATTTTCTGCTAAAATATTCAAGATAACAAGTTTAATACAAAGTGAATATCCTCCGGTCATTAGTTCTAAATTTCTAATAAAACATCATTCTACATATGTCCTCCTTCAAAAAGAAAAGGTCAGGTATTGCTGCAAGGGTTAAGGTATAAGCCTCGAAGAAATTTAATCTCTAATAGAATTACTTAGAAATCTACCAAAAGTGATATTTGAAATGCTGTCATTAGCTAGTTTTGACTGCAAATATGCTCGGATATAAAATCATGTAAAATTAAATATAAGAAATTTATTTCCTTATGATTGTTTTGAAGATTGTCATAGTTTGATTTGTATGTGTCCCATTAGATCACCAAAATGTCATAGTTTGATTTGTATGCCTCCCATTAGATCATAATATAAGGCTAATGTGTGCATTTTACTTGAGCTTGTTCACATGATCCATATGCCTCTCTTACATGGTCTCACTGGTGAGCCTCAAGGCAAACCATATGAGCCTTGATATGATGCTAAAGAGAACATGAGCCTCTAGGCAGTGGTTACTTTAGTTTCATCTCAAATAATCATTTTAGACAGTGGTTACTTTAATTGCATTTTTTACATATTCTATTTTAATCCTCCCCCTTCTCCTTTTCTTCTTCTTCCTCCTCTTGCTCCCCCTCCTCTTCTTCTTCGTCTTCTTTTTTTTGAGAGAGAATTTGATCATACTGTTCTTGGATCCATATTTCCTAGCAAAGTTCCAAATTCATGTTTGATCATCTGCCATGCTCATTACTCAGTATTAGATGATCAATAAGAGTTCCACCTGAATATCAGCTGCTGGAATAAATATGGGAATTTTAAAAAAAAATCAGCTAGACTATTAGGTTTTGGGTCATGTCTCCATGTAGGAATGGTCTTAAGCACTTTTTGTAGTGATATTTGTAAGGACAAGGATAATGAAATTTTACTTAAAAAAGAAATTCATCCCATAGATATCAACTCATCCCAATAGATCAAACAAGGGTTCACCGTTTCGGTACTGGACTTTGTACTGGTGCCACACTAGCACGGTGCTGGTATGGTATGGTACGGGATCCTTTTGGCGTACCGAGAGTCGGTATGCCATCCGTACCAGATATTGTACTAGTACGCCTCCCGTACCGAATACTGGTATGGTACGGTACGCTCTGTACCACCCAATTCGGGCTAGTACGGTGAACCATCGATCAAATTCTTATATTTGCAACCTTATTAAGTTGATGTTTGAAATGCCTAGATGATGCTCTAAACAACTGTATTAACTCCAGATCTGTGTCCTCCTGCCATTCTATTGTCTGCATCATCATACCTCTAAAAGATAAATGCCTCCAATAATTTATCAAATTTAACCAGATGATCTGCTACATGAGTGTTGCTTCCAACTTAGATAATGCAATATCTACTTACCATGTAAAATAAAAAAAATGGTGAGGTAACAATGCTCCAATTCATTTTTATTTTACTTGACACATGTTCAGAAAGGGTAAAATTTGTGAATTTCTACAGAGGTATCAGATCAGAACTTTGTTGATGATGAGTTTGAACAAATGAAGCAATCAAGTAGAACATACAGGAAAAAAAGACCAAGGACAGCAGTTGCAGATCGGCTGGTTAATGATCAAGTAATTGGTCAATTTTGTCAGTTTTATTTCTTGTCATAGATCATGAAAGTCGATGTAAAATGATTTCTCTTAGCGGAAGTTCTCACATGTATCTGCTCCTTGGATACTTTTCAGGTCGTTCCATCTCGGAAATCATATGCAACACCAAGTTCTGGTGAGAATCATGTGTGTCTGAATGAAGGAAATGCAGAATGTAGCAGTAAAACATCAGAGATAACAAGTAGTTTTCTCCCTGTGGAGCCTGAGCCTCCAATTAAAGACCAGGATTTGAAGTGTCAGCTAATGTGAAGCGGAAGCCATGATACACGAGCAGTGCAGATAATTGAACAGGTTAAGCACTGCATCAAAATCTAAAGATAGTCTCTTTGAGGAGATGAAGATGTCAAATCAGGCACCAAGAATAGTTATAAGTTCTGCAGAAATTATAACTGTAGATTTTACGTTGCTGTCATCCAACCGTTCTAAGTTCTCGAAAAAAAAAGAAAAACAGAAAAAAATGTTGATGCTGCTACGTAGGCTCGAATAATATATACATAGTTTGTTAAGGAATAATAGCTAATGCTGGCAGTACGCCCAACCCTTTCTGTTTCTTTTTTAGATGTCCATAGGATGTGTGGATATGTGGATAAGATCGGAGATCTTGAGCAATGGAATCATGATGGTTTGTAGCTTTACTGTATGTTGTTTGCTGGTGAAATATTCCTCAGTATTATATTACAGCCTGCAGCTGATGCTTGTCATGAATAGTTATTTGCAAAATATGTAGACGACTAGATGTTCTTTTATAATTGAAATGAAAATTTAGTTCAGACCATTTGAATGATTTGATTCTTGGATGTCTATGCTTCTTACATTTATTTGTGCTGAATTTAAAATCACGGTGCATTCTGTTTCTGTTTATCTTTACTACAATATCTCTGATCGGGAAGAAGATTTTATGCTTTATCATGGTATCTTTGATATAATGACTAAGAGAAGCCAAATGCATGTTAAGAATGTCCAGCTGTGTCATGAGATGTTCCAGGAATTCAGCTATGATGGGACTGCAGAACTTCTGGGGTGCTCCAAAATCTTGTTCTTGGTCTCTGAATAATCTCCTGTGCTATAATAATTAGGAGCACTGGACTTTGTTCTTCTTCTGGCATGTTAACTTTATTCATGACTCAAGGTATATTTTGGAGGGGAAATGCTGGAAGGTCTGGCTTTACGTTGAGAAGTTTATAGTTACAATTGAGTTCAGATTAACTGGATGCTTGAATTCAATTTCAGCTAGATTCAGGAGGTAGCTAATGACAGGAGGAATAAGAAGAAATTTAGAGACAAGTTCTGGATTACATGCGCAGTTGAATTATTAAGCTTGAATGCAATTAAAATTAGTTATACCAGTTCGAATCGTGGACACAAGGAAGAGAGGAAAGTTGGTGATTTTGGAGGTCACAGTTCTGAAAAATTTTAGAACTTTGAGGTCTAGCTAACAAAGATTGCCGTTTTATACGAATTTTGGCATCTAAAATATTGGGACTCTGGGATCAGTGGCCTCCTCCTGGGCTACTCGCAATCAAAAAACCATGAAAACATAATGAAATAGCAGTATCCCTGAAAGACATAATGAAGAATCATGTCATCATCAACACTTATGATCTTGTTCCCCAGCCTCTGTGCTATTTATCTCCCGTATTGACAGGCATCAGGAGAACATGATTGAATGTTACTTCCCAATAAATGCACAAGCTGCTGGTAAACTCTCTTTAGTTGTCCACTAGACTTTGCACTGGATACTTATTTGCAAAGTAAGACTCATAATAATTTATCCTCCGAGGTATCCGGCAATTTATTCACTGCTTAAGATATTAATTTACCTACTAAAATATTACTTGTTTCTATCCAAGATCCCATCATAACAAGTGCATTTTTGTTCAAGATTTTGTACATACGAGCCTTTAGGTACATATTTCCTTGGTAATTCTTTCCTATCCTCGGCATGTATCGAACTCTATCGCAAAATGCTATCACCATCATGTAGCTCCAAGGCTACAATTGTTAATTTTGTTTTTCCAATATCTTTTTCAACGTAAAACAATTTAGATATGTTAACTCAATAACTTGATTGTTTGTACTTTTCTCTTTTTTTTTTATTTCTTATTTCTCATTCATTATCTTATCCATCTAGACTAGAGTTCTGGCCTTCGAGCAAACTATGACATTTCTTGAAGAACTGGGGCCTTAATATAAAGGGGTCGAACTAAGGGCCAACACCCTATTGAATCGAATCTCGATCCATTGCCTAACATGGCTAGGGTCGTACTCTCTGAACCAAGATTTTGTGATAATGAGCTTTACCAAGAACCAATAACTGTCTGCATAAATTTTTGGTTGTGTTTGCAAAATAAAATGAAGAGTTTTTTTTGCATGGATACCCTTCTAAATATCGGATTTTGTATGAATATCTTTCCAAAATTGATATTTGCATGTATACCCTCGTAAAACTCTATTATTGTACGAATGCCCGTAATATAACGGTTGTTCTAACGGTATTAAAAAAATCATATTTATATTAATTTAAAAATAAAATAAAATTTTATAATTACGCTATTGTTCTTGTTTTCTTCTTTTGCTATCGGAATCGCGATCTATTTGCATGTCTACCTATTAAGGGTATTTTAGTCATGTTAATTTGAAACCGTTAATTTTTTAACGTCGTTAAATAGCATAAATACATATGCAAAAACAAAAATAAAAAAGGGTAGAATAGCAAAACAAGTGTTTTACGAGGATATACATGTAAATATCAATTTTGGAAGGATATCCATGCAAAATCTGATATTTAGGAGGATATTCATGTAAAAAAACTCTAAAATAAAATATACATACCCATATCTAAAATTTCTGTTATTACATGTAATTTATCACCATATCTTCCTCTCCTCGCATGCAAATTGTGAAATACTACAGTAGTTTGCTAATATTTTGCTGGCTGATTTTTGTGGTGCAACTAATAACGGGTTTTAGTAACTTAGCCCTCTCTTGTACCAGAGGAAAAAAAATTGCAAAATGCTGTCAGATATTTTCCCAACCCATCAGGCTATATATGATATATCCAGACCCAACTCTATAAGCTTAGATCCAAAACCCACTCTAAAAGTCGGGTCGGATTTTATCGGATCTCCGAGTTACCAAACCCGCAAGCTGTCAAGCCCCACGAGACCTAACAGAACGTGGGCGGTGAGAGGTGGGTCTTCTTCCCCTCTCTCTCTCCGTGGCGAAACGAACGAGGGAGCGAGATCATCGATGCGAGAGCCATCTTGGGCCCAGCAGCAGCGGAGGAGATGGACGGGCCTCCTGCCCCTGTTCGTGGGCCTCGTCGTGGTCGCCGAGCTCGCCTTCCTCGGCCGCCTCGACATGGCCAAGAACGCCGCCGTGGTCCGCCACTGGACCTCTTCCTTCCACTTCCCCTCCGACTCCGAACCCGTCGACGACGGCGGGGATGACGACGGCCGTCGATGCGAGGATTGGCTGGAGCAGGAGGACGCCGTCGTTTACTCTCGGGATTTCCGAACCAACCCCATCGTGGTCGCCGGCGCCGAGAAAAAGGTCGCTCCTTTCCCTTCAAATCTTTCTCCTCTATGTTTGATTCAAAGTATATGGTTTGGTTATTGATATGTCCTGAGACAGCATAGCTTTTTGAGAATCTCGTGGTTATTGATGATTATAGTTCCGTTTGGAGCACCATGCTATTAAGATTTTTGAAGCCTTTTCAATCAAGCATTTCTATGGTGCCATGATCGGACAATATGACGATTGGACTTTTGGGAATGAGGCTATGTTTGGGATCAACATAAAATGGTTATGGGTGTATGCGAGTTTGCAGTTGCAAAAGAAGGTCTCCGTTTTTTTGTTGGCTAACTAACATGTTACTTGTGCATGTTGATTTTTCATTTAATGATAACTAATTTTATATTTTTAGCTCGACAAATCTGCGAGTGATCTTGTGAATGAAAGCAATTTCTCATTCTTTTTCTTGTTTCTAACAACATGATGCTTATTATTTTCCACAGAGATAGTTTCATTTGCAAGGGTACTGATTTGCGAAGTCTTATATATGCTGTTGTGATATTGACCAGCAACAATTTTTGCCTATTTATATAGGCATTACATGATACATGCTGATGCATCATGCTGGTTCCTTTGTAAATAATACTTCATCTGATATGTTTCATGGATTGGAAATTACTAAGCTAGTTGATATTTTGTAATACTTTAAATCAAAATATGCGAATCATGATCAATGATGTGAACTTTTCATGTAAATGACCCAGGATGCATTTTGATACTCAAGCATAACTAAGTTGTGTTACATGGACCCATCAATTGGACCCCTGATGCCTACTTTTGACCTGAAATGAGTATGGGTATTGGGAAATGACATGAGTAATACTAGGATACTCTACTTAATTCTCTGTATCCAAAGTATATTAGGTATTAGAAAATCTTCAGGTGTTGAGATAATGTAGACTTAGGCATGGAAGGTCATTTTTTTAGTGACCAAAGGACAAACATGTGGAGCCTATGGGAATTTCTGGAACCAATTCTATGTGCTTTGTCTGAATTTTTCCCTATCTTCCATGTCAACCGACTTTTTTTTGTTTCGAATGTGATTTCAGTAGTCACTTCTAATTGAATATAGCATATATATATAAGTCTCTCTACAATGCTGGATACTTTATTTGGTGTCTTTCCACTGAACTTGTTACAAACGTCAGAGACCATACTCACATCTTCAATCCAAGAACTTATCCATTAAGGGGTTTTAAGAAAGCAGATGCTTATTTAAGTGAAAGCCTGCAATTCAACAAGGAAATCTCTTTCAGGCAGGATGTAATTTCTTATAAATGTCATCCTTCCCTAATATTACCATTATCTTCTTGTAATAGGATTTACAAACTAGAAAAAGGTCTCTATGTTTGGCGTAAAGGATCAAATATTTAGAATTTTATTATTCTCAGTGCATTAGAACATATATGTTGCTATTTGTTTTCATTTGAGCTACCTTACTATCAAGGAAATGAAATGAGTGTGCCGGTTTTCATTTGTGCAATACCAATAAAAGAGTACTCTCCTTAGAAATAATAGAACATTTGCAACTAGAACTCCAGCTAGGGGGGAGAGCATTGATGCACATAAGTGGAGTTGAAAATTGATGTTTCCTTTTTCCGTCTGCTAGCTTTGGCGAAAGTTCCAGGGTCTTGGACACGACAGTATCAAACATGTTTCTTGGTTTATTTGAATTTCTGTTCTGCTAATGTCAGAGTGCCTAACCAGTTTTCTCTTGAATTTCCATGCTTCATAATCTGCCAATGTAAGCTCAAGGAGTTTGCAAGGGAAGTGCCTTTGAATCCTTGAATCCAACCATGCACTTGAGAGCAGAGCTAGATGAATCCTTTAGCCATTTACTACCTGTCCTAACTACATTTTGCAACTAAGATTACACCTAGATTAAATATGGTCATAGTGAGTCATCTGGCCTTTCTTCACTATATTTCCTTTCAAGTTGACCTCCAGTAGATGGACTTGAAAGTATGAATATTGAAAGAAAAAGATTGAGATTGGTTAAATGATGGTGCTCCATTTTTTGATAGAAACTCTTGAATCTTATCAAAGTTTCTTCAACTAAGAAATAATCCTAAAAGTCTTAATTTTGTCAAGCTTACCATACACCACTAGCTTAGCTGTAATCAGTCCTTATAAAAATAAAAACTTAAAAGAGAAAAAATATGGACATGCCATTCATGCAAGCTGTATGGCCAATCTTTTGATGATTATAATTTTTTTTTGTGATTTCTTTCTTTTATTTGATCCAATAAGCTTTGATCCTTCTTTCATGAATATTATTTTCAAGATTTCAACCCAGTATGCCTTTTGCTTTACTGTTGACTGTTGACCTTCTAATGACTGGTCTTCCAAAGGTGGATAGACTTTTGTGGCTTTTTCATTTATGACAATCATCCATTTACTAGCATCTAGTGAATGTTGCAATTTATTTTTATATTTTATTACTACAGTTTTATTTCTTTAAGCTCCATAGACCAGGTCTGCGAGTTTCTAGAATGATTGGATTGAGTATTTAGGTGACATTTTACTATATTTAAACTATAGATATCATGGTACGCCGTACCAGCCCGAATCAGGCGGTACAAGGCATACCGTACTGGTTCGGTACCGGTCTCCGGTATGGATGGCATACCAAGTGCCGACATTGTGCTAGTGTGGCACCGGTATAGGGTTCGGTACCGAGACGGTGAACCTTGATAGACATTATACAAGTTATTTTGAAGCTATTGATTTCTGCTTTTGTCAAATTTTTTTTTGTTTATCAATGTAGTGGGAGCTGGATACGGAAGAACATAATCAATCTGTTCTTTGGCTGCAAACAATTACCTTTTGTTGAATTTTTGGTACTGATTTTTGCTGTTAAGTACAATTTTTCTGCTACTGGTTTGTAGTGTATAATAGTTCACTTTATTTCGCCAGAACCACTAAATGCAAATACAGACTTCTTTCATTTGTTAGGGATGTTATTTGGTGACTGATGATGATCAAATTTTCCTTTATAGTGGGAGACTAGTACATAGAAAACTGTGCTTTGACACTTTATTTCCACTTTTTAAGCATATGCACCTTTTATTGTAAGCAGTAAATTGGTAATAAAAACTCATCTACAACTCTTTGATCATTTTGTGCTTTTATGAAAGCCTTGTCATTCTTAGACATAATGTCCAAGTTTACCAAAAAAGATAAAAAAAGAAAAAAATCAAACTCCTCAATTACTTTCTGCATGTCTGCATTCACTTTTCTTGTAATAAATTTCGTTATTTCTTTTTTCCAGGATTGGGCTTCATGCTCTGTTGGCTGTAAATTTGGATCTGGAGCAAACAAAGAACCTGATGCTACATTTAAACGTCCTCGACATCCAGCGACAGCAAGTGTTCTCCGCTCAATGGAATCGTCACATTACTATAGAGAAAACAATATCAATGTGGCAAGACGGTGGGTAAGCACTTATCGGAGTCAAATATCCTTTTGTGCTCTAGGTGGAAAAATATATAGATAAACTCATTTATTCACCATTCTTCCCAATAAGGTCATATTAAGTTTAAATTCTGCTTTATAAAGTTTGTGTTCATTTATCTGAGCCGTATAAACTTGGTGCTTGCCATCTCAACATTGCTTGTGTTGCTGGTCCTTTCGTTATGAGACTTACTACAATTGCTGCAGGAATGCCTTTTGGATAAGAGGCACGAGGTTTTACTATGGCAACTACAATTTTCTTCAGTTCTTCCATTATTGATTAATTTGATTTGCTTCTGATGGTTGGGTGCTTGGGATAACTATACAGAAGGTTGAGAATGTTTCAACTCAATATGTGCCTACCTGCTCATTTTGATGATCTCTAACATCTGATCAATCATCCATGTTTGAGGTTTTATTTATCTGGGAAGCTATCATCATTTAATTTGTATACTTTCTGTCGGAGCCATCAAAGCAAGAAGCCCAACAAATTTATGCTTTCCATTATTCCAAATGTCGGTCTGGTGTAAAACCTTCATCTTTCGTTCCTTAAAGTATATATACCTAAAATCATGGCATGCAAATTGAGAAGAGAGAGAGATCCGAAGTATTTAACGGAATAAAATGTCAAGCACCTCATTTTGGTTGGTGGTCGTTTGCTGAGTTTCATGGTACAGATAGCTTTCATCTTTATACCTACACCATATTATGTCGGTGTTAGAGGCTGTTCAAATTGTCACATCCTAGTCTTAGTTTTCCTAATAAAGATATGAATAATGAGGTTTGTCTCCTAGACCTGAACTTTTAGTCAGGAGATTGTTCAAACCCATCTTCTTGATCAGAACTACATTCTGCTATCCTGATAGTTTCTCAAGTTTTTTAACCAACACTGAGGTCCTATAAAAATAGGTTCAAATGCACTTGATTTGCTAGAGACTGCAGATGTTTTTCCCTTTTTTTGGTTTAAATGTTTGCAGTTGCATATGTGCTTTTGTCTCTATTGAATATAGACTTAATTTTTGTTTTCAGAGATGATTGAAAGTGGGTCTGTAGTCATCTTTGAATTGCTTTTAGATTTGGAATGTTTGATCAGAAACTGATTTTCTATCTTGTTTGATAGGAGAGGGTACAACATTATAATGACTACTAGTCTTTCATCAGATGTACCTGTTGGTTATTTCTCATGGGCGGAATATGACATCATGGCACCCATGCACCTGAAGACTGAAGATGCCCTTGCAGCTGCCTTCATTTCAAATTGTGGGGCAAGGAATTTCCGTCTACAGGCCCTTGAAAGGCTTGAAAAACTGGATATCAAGATAGATTCTTATGGTAGTTGTCATCGAAATCGGGATGGAGAAGGTGTGTGCTGTATGCTTTTTCACTCTTGCAGTGCTTCTTGTGTATCTGTGTCAAAAATTAATGTTATAATATGCAAGTTTTTGGCATGTATTCTTTTCCCCTTTTTTCCCCTTTTTGTTGGGTGGTGGGGGGTTTGCTTGCAGTTACAGAATCCTGGCACTATCGAACTGAAGTATCTGAAATGGTGAAAACAATAATTAATTACTTTGATTTAGTTTTTGATCAGCATTAGACAGGAAGCTGAGGGTTCTCAGATATTCCCTGCCCTCCTGGAACATATTTGTTAAGAGACTTGTACATCTGGAAGTGATTATCTCTAGTAAGAATTTTTCTGGTCTGTAACAAGTACATCGTTCAAATTTATCTCACTTTCCATGGGGGCTTAAAGGGGTTTGCTTCATTCTGGCAATTTAGTGGGTCATTACATCTGGCAATTGTAATATTTGCCTTTGTTCTTCTCTTGCTTGTGTTTTCTGTATGTCTTCTAGAAATCTTAACATTGGTTTATGGTTCATGCCATTCTATTCCATATTTGGAATGAAGGAATATTGGAATACATCACTTGTAGGATTGTCATGGTCAAACATTGTCAAACACAAGATTTCTTTTTTGGTGATTAGTATCTTCATAAAAAGCCTTTAGGTGATGCTAATAGCCAAAGATGTCCAATCAGTGATTTTATTTTTTCTGGTTATGTTGTAACTCCACCTCGAATGAGTCAGAAGTTCTTTTTATGGAAATAATTTGTTGAGGCAGTAAGTGAATTGAAAAAGAAAAAAAAATGATCATTCATTGGGATGGAATGCACAGTTGGTAGCCTCTCAGATCTTCATGAGATAGGGACATGACTTTCTGGAAATAAGTTAAAACATCAAGCGATGCTGTGTAGTGCTAATGAAATGCCATATTCCTTATCAAAAGAGGGGTTTGGAACAGTGGAATCCTTTTAGGTATATCAGTAACTTGGTACCTGGACCATTTTGCCCACTCTTCAGTAGATAAATGCTCTGTCATGATCTTTTTTTTATAAAAAAAAGTAGCTAACTAATCATCGCTTCACCCATCAAGCAGAAATATAATCGAGATGGAGGGAAGAAATTTAATGTACCGATGGTTAATTATCATGAAACTCAAGCATGCATACATTTATATATTATACAAGAATCATCCATTTGCAAGCACTTCATATTTTTTTAATTGAAGTTTTATATTATTTAAACAGTTAAATTTCTTTCTAACAAGGACTTTTATTTGGTGTGTGTGCAATAGTGGATAAAATAAAAGCTTTGAAGCACTACAAGTTCAGCTTGGCTTTTGAGAATTCAAATGAAGAGGATTATGTTACAGAAAAATTCTTTCAATCCCTTGTTGCAGGTATGCTCCTTACGTTGCATTACCAATGTATATCTTTGTGACTTCTGGAAATTTAGACTTCTGAGTTTTGAACTATTACAGCTCCTTCTTAACAAGTACTAGTTTTTTTTTCCCTTTCCATTTTGTCAAGTTGTCATCCTTGATTTTTTGAAAAGCACTTCATTTTTTTCTTCAGTGTGTTGTGAACTGTGTTAGCTGAACACTATTTCCCTCTTTGCCCCTTCCCTGTTCAGTTTTATTATGTATCATTAATATGTTTTTTCGTGTTTTTCCTATTTTTTATTTATTTATTTTTGTTTCATTTTCTTAGATTTTATTAACCTCTTGTTAAAAGGGATAACTTCCAGGAAAAGAGAGATTGACCTTGAACAATTTACGTTGGACTTCCTTGGATCCTTAATAGCTAAAAAAACCATTTCCTACTGCATGATAAACAAGAGAAAGAACAAGTGTAAATTTCTTTTCTCTTTGGATGAAAGATGACTATGGTAAAAGGAATAAAGAGAGGCATGGCACCCATGCTCTCAAACACAAATGAAGCATTCGACTAGTTTTTCAGCAAAGACTTGTGCCACTCTACTGATATGACTGGATTGTTTGGAAAAACTAGTTTCAATTATATGCATAGATTTTGCTTTTGTAGTGTTTTAACCAAGGTACATTGTACCGGCCCGAACCGGATGGTATGAGGCGTATCATAGCGTACCAATTCGTTACCGGTATCCGGTATTGGTGGCGTATCGACACTAGGTATATTAAAAAAAATTCCATACTGCACCGTACCGATACTGTGCTAATATGGCACCGGTACGGGGTTTGGTACCAAGATGACGAACTTTGGTTTTAATCAAACTTGGCTATCAAAAACAACTAAACAAATAGGAAAAGGTAGCATGCATCAAAATACTGTGTAAGACTACTTTGTAGAGGCAAACATTTCTGGTAAGTTTATCATTTCCTGGCCCATCATAGAAACATGTATAAGAAGATGAACACAATCTCTTGGCTTACAGCTCCATGAAGCTTAGGCTATAGTTTGATCTAAAAATAAACATGTTTGTTTAAACTTATTTTCTGATCCTACTAAAATTCCTTAATGAAAGAAACCGACTGCAGGTGTAATCATAAGCCTGAACTCAAGTAATATGGATGGGACCCTAATAACCAAAGGAAATTTTCTAGTACCCAGCAAGTTTATTTTTTCCCACCTGCAGTCATTTGTAAAAGAAACACTTTCAAGTTTTAAAAATTTCGGTTGCTTGATACCAATATCAAGAAAACAATGTCTTTTCAGTATATGCCTTATTCTTCTGATTTACAATTTCTTTTTAGTGTATGCCTTATTCTTCTGATATACAAATTTTATTTTCATTTAGTTCAAATTAAAACATTAGCATGGCTTCTTCTTGTAAATCAAATGCTGGTTTTACTCAGTTTTTTTTCTTCCAATATTAATATTTTTTGCAGGAGCTGTCCCTGTTGTAGTTGGTGCTCCTAATATCCAAGATTTTGCACCTTCTTCTGGCTCAGTTTTGCATATCAAAAAACTTGATGATGTTGCCTCAGTTGCTAAGACGATCAAATACCTTGCATCACACCCTGATGCTTACAATAAGTCAGTAAGGTAATATTTCTTATAACTTGCAAATTGTTGCTATAGCATTTTAGTCTATATATTTTTTGACATATTAGTGGATATCTTGTTACATGGATAAAAGTTACCAGTAGTAAAGTAATTTTACATTTTCCTTTGTCTTCTTTTGTCTTCTTGTCAATTACTGGTTGTATTATTTGGAATTGAAACTAGAGTGTTCTTGGAGTGATTATTTGCAAGATCTAGTATCTCATTGCTCATAATTTTTGGCTCTATTTGAAATGTACTAGTATATATTTCTTCTAGTATTAAAACAATGCCGAGGTAAAATTGAGGGAAATAGGAAAGAGATGGAAATTTTGGTGAAAGTATTAGAAGATCAGCAATACAACATGTGAAATACCTTGAGTAAAATGTCATAATATATTGATTTTTTTTTTGAATATGTACATTGGATTATTAAGTAGTTTATGAGTAATTCATCTAAAATATGTAAAAAGGAACAATGATATATGTTGAGTTGGTTTACTAATGTGCCATGGAGGGATCTCAAAAATAATCTCCAAAATCTTTAGCGCAAATTGTTTTCAATTGTCGTTTTGATCCTTGATAACATGCCTGTGCTATGTTTATCTTAACTAGTAACGTTTATTGTTTTGTCATTTTGGAGTAGATTGCCAAACCCAACTTTTCTCTAATATTGTTGGTTGCTAAACCAAAATATCAGGCTACCACTTCATGTAATAATAGTGTATGCTGTTAGAATTTCGATTTGCATTTCCTATTGCAGACGTTCACTTAAGGCTGTTTGTACGACTTCATGGTATTTTGAAATCCACCCGAGCAAGTGAGGCACCATTCAGAAATCATTGTCATGTTTATTGTAATTAGATATTCCAAAGTTGAAGCATGGTCTTTACTTGACTTTCTAGCAAGTGGGTGTTGCACTTTTGCTGGGGAATAGGCATGATCTACTATCTTCTTTCTTTCTTTCATATCTTCCCTCTACTTGCAAGTTATTTTTACCAGCCTGAATACGTGAACTTTACAAGAATAACATGTATACTTGGAAATATTTAACTTGTAGAGAAATTTTGAGGTCTCTTGTACTTAAATTTACTTTCTCTGTAACTTAAAATAGGTACCTAACTGATTTTTACTTGTTCTTCAGTTGGAAGTATGATGGTCCATCTGATTCTTTCAAGGCACTCATGGATATGGCAGCAGTTCATTCATCTTGCCGTCTTTGCATTCATCTTGCAACAAAGATCCGAGAAAAAGAAGAAATGACCACCAAGTTTCAGACACGCCCTTGTAAATGCATCAGCAGTAAAGGAACTGTGTACCATGTGTATGTGAGAGAGAGAGGACGATTCGAGATGGAATCACTTTACCTCAGGTACTTTTATCGTCCTTGAACTCATAGCCTCTTACATTTATTAATCATAGTTTCCATCTTTATTAGCTTCACTGGCTTTACTCAGAGAATCATGCCTACAGTGTTTACCACTGTCAGTCTGATGTCATTTTTGCAACCTTGTAGCAATTTCTTCAATTACTTTGTGTCTTCATTTTGATGATTATTGTAGGTCTGGAAGTTTGACCTTAAAAGCATTGGAATCAGCAGTCCTCACCAAGTTCAAGTCACTAAACCATTCGCCTATTTGGAAGAATGAAAGACCAGAAGTCATTAGAGGAGATGATAACCTTAAAATATATAAGATATACCCAGTTGGTCTCGCACAAAGACAAGCATTATACAGCTTTAATTTTGACAGTGATGCTGATCTTAGGAAACACGTCGAGAGCCATCCCTGTGCTAAATTTGAAGTCATTTTTGTGTAACCACATGCCAAGTTGTTAATTATCTGGTAAAGAACCACGGGGTGTTCATCCGAGTTCAATGGGCTGGTCTTGTACCATAGCTTCAGCTTTGTAGCTTGTATTTACTCAAAAAATGTGACTCATAGGGGGTGTATGATGCATAAAAGGAAAAAAAAATTATAAAAAGAGGTCGACTTTTTCCACATTTGATGTTGGAAAAATCATTGAAGTTTCTTTTTTTTTTCTTTTTTAACATTTTCATATTTGCTAATATGGAGGCAAAGGAAAAGATGGTCTCAAAATCATTAATTCATTTTATGCCAAATGCAGTGCAATCTACTCAGTTTCACTTTCCATGCAGTCTATTTTGTCAAATATCAGCAGCAACAGAACCCCTTCTAGATCAGCGAGTGGGGAGGGCATCTAGATCTCAATTGTTACCACCTGCGCTTCTGCTATGCCCCCTGGTTTGCTTGAGTATTTGCAGGAAAATACCAAAATAACTGCTGGCAAATCATTTAGTATTGTTACTATTTGTTATTAGTAATCAGTTTGCTTGATGTAACTTTCTAAGTTCTTGGATTGTTTCTAAAAGGTTATGCCAATTTGTATATCAAGGTGTCAGTGATTCGTTTGTCACGACAGACTGCCACAAGATCAAGGAACCAGCTTGTTGAGGTGGTACAGTCTTATCATTTGATGCTGAAAGATCTAAGTTCGTATGCAAGTTCAATGGACTTTGCCTGAAGTTTTTTCCCCCTTTTTCTTTTTGGAATGGATAGTTATTGCATCGTGGAGGCTACATTTCATTGTCTAAAATTCTAGTAATTTAGGACTTATTTGATTCACTGAAAGATATTTCTTTTATTAGAATATTTTTCTTAGGAAGCTGATATATCTGGGTACATGATGCCTAAAAAAATGGTGTTTGCATTTTATATTGACCAAGAAAAAATTGCTCATTACAAAGTAGGTTATATTTAGTTGAGCATGTATTTTTCTAAAAAAGTTATGTAAAATATTTATTATGCTTTTAATAAAAAAAAATCTTGCCTCATTTTACTTAAAAGCGCTTTTAAGAGTACATTTTGAAAAAATAAATTATTTCAATTTTTAGCTATTGGGAATTGGATTGTTTCATGTCCCATATGAATTTTTTTTTCCAGTGAAATGTAGGAATCATATTTTTATAGGAGTCTTTTTTCTATTTTTCTCCTAACCATATTTTCCTCCTTTCCTTCTTGCAAACCAAACGAGTCTTTAATTAACCATAGTAGGTAGGAAATCAAAGTGCACATAATGGGACCTCAATAAGGTTGGTGGATGAGCTTGCAAAAAAGGTCATCCGACTGTAAGCCTCAGGGGCCATGAGCATGAGAGGCCTTTGGGGCCCTTCACTGAGTACGCGTTTGTTGGTTCCTCAACGATTTGTGCCTATACCAGAATGAAGAAGATGCAATGTTGGGTCTGCCTTTCACATGGTTTTAGACAAATATTGATGGTATCCATCTAAATGTCTTGACTAAATCCTAATCTTAAAATCCTAAAACCTATATTAGTATGGCAATGTACACAACATAGAACTTCCGATTCCCAAGAACTCTTCCTCTCTGTTCCCAAAATGCTCCTCCTTGAGAATGCCCTTATTAGTATTTTAAAAAGTTAAATTTTCTCAAACTACTTTTTTTGTTGTTGGTATATCGGCAACTCACACTAATCTCGTGTGAGCGTAGCAAGCGCTGTCAAGAGAAACTAGACTGCTTAATGGTGAAGGAATATCTGACTCCCTAGTCTAGAGGATCTCTTCGGAGTGCCGAGCAGCGTAGAAGGTGACCCAGTTAACCGCCTACTTTCACTTTCAAAATGCACTAGACATGGATATCAGAAGCCGCACCATGGTCAGCACTGTCATTAAAAGATTCCATTTGTAAAGTATACATAATTAACATATCTCCTATATATTTTGGTGGAAAGAAGAACTGGATCGCATGCTTTACATTAACTCCATAAAAAAGAGCTAATAGTTCAAAATCATAAAAGATTATCTAAAGTTGAGATCAAAACCATTAAACATGATCTATAGTATAAAAATACCTAGAAATTAAAGTCTATATATTTTGATTATTTCTAACCTAATCATTGAATAGGTGTCAAAAGAGATAGTTCAGTCCTGACACCTTATATCATGATTTAATGATGGTCATTACCACTAATTGTTCTTCGTCCCTTGTAACATTTCTAAAGCATATATTAAAATATACCTATTGAAAGTAAAAATTATCAAAAATTCAAAATATCTATCATGAATCAACAAAACATTGAAAAGATAATTTAGCCAAAATAGCATCAGACTGTAGAGGCTTTTATGGTTTTTAAATAAGGGTGCTACATAACCACAATAGGATTTCCCCCCACTTGAAGAACCACAATGGAGTTATTAAGACCATGATCCAATGTTCAATAGCGCAATTACCGGCCTCCTTTTATGCTTGTTGATATCTTTTTATTATGACAATCAAGTCAGTTACTTCCCCAGTCTTTCTTGCAAATAGATTTATGAAACTAACAATCATTTTTAGCTATCAAGTAATGCTACACACAACTTTGCTAAAAAGAAAGAACCTCCCGCAACTAGCATATAACGTGGTAGGAGTGTAAGAAAATATAAAATATATAAATATATCTACCTTATCCTATAAATTTAAGTTTTTTGGATAAGCGGTGATTTTAACATGGTATTAGAGCAGATTTCACATATTCTATTAGCTTAAGCTTTTGGGACAAGTGGGGTTATTAAAAATTTCACATATTGCGCTCATCCATTAAAAAAAAATCCGGCTGGCCCACAAGTGAGGGAGAGTGTAAGAAAATATAAAATATGTAAATAAATCTACCTCATCTTATAAACTTAAGTTTTTGGGACAAGTATAGATTTTAACATGGTATTAGAGCAGAGGTCTTGAGTTTGAATCCTGTCTCCACACTCTTTAACTTAATTATTAAAAATTTTGCATATCCTATTAGCTTAAGCTTGAGGATGGGTACATAAAAGATTTGGGCAATGCAGAGTACCAATATAACAACATTTCATAACCACGTCTAAAACTGAACAATTAAAAAGTCAAATATTGATCATTATTCTCTCTCTCTCTCTCTGTCTCTCTTTTATACACATTATCATTCACATCCCTAACTTATATTACCCGTACCATACTTCTATAACATAACCAGGGGCCTTCAAATATGTTGCAAGGGTTGTTTAGGATGTTGAGGTCCGTAATTCGAAGCAAAATTTTTGATTTTTTTGTTTTTAGTTATTAAAAAAGAAATAAGAAGAAGAAGAGAAGGAGGAGGAGCAGAGAGATTTTTTTTTTTTTTTTTTTTTGAGCTTTTCTAATACCATCAATACTCAAAAAAGCATCTTTTTTGCCCGTGCGTGTCTCCGTGCGCTGTGTGATGATGTTATAAAATTGGGGTGTCTTTTAAAAAAATTAGTAAGTTCCGGTCCAATCCAGTCTAGTCAATGTCCAGGGGTTGACCGGGTACACGATGTGAATACGGGCACAAGCTTTCCTGACCCGACCCGCTTTCCTTTCCCGCATTGGTTGGCAAGTCGGAGAGGAAAAAGCCGGCAGCTTTCAAAACTGCCCAATTTCGATAAAGCCTGAGAAGAAGCACCGACTCTCGGGGCGTGCGCGCGAACCTCAATCGACGACGATTCCCTAGAGGAAGCCTCCACAAATCCAGCCCAATTCAATGGTATCTTCCGATAATTTCTCCACCAATTCAATTGTTGTTTCCTTTCGTTTCTCCTTGCCTTGATTTCTTTGATTCGTTCTTTCTTTTAAAACTCGCCTTTTCTTCATGTTTTATTTTTCCTTTCTTTTTACACGGCAATTGTTATTGGGAACTGGACCGATCTCCAAATCTATAGTATTATCTACTAGATGGAAGTGTATAATTTTTGGATTAGGGTTTGCGTTAGTTGAATAGGAATTTGACTTTGTTCAAAAGGTGTGATTTTGTTTAGCCAATTCTTTTTCTTTCTATCCATTAACTATGCTCTACAAATTTTCATGATCTGTCCGGGCTAGGGTTTATAAATACCATTAGTGCTAATTCTTCGGGTAGTGCTGATTAACGTGCTAATTGGGTTCTGGGTCTAAGAAGATTTGCATGATCTTCGTACCGATTGGAACAAATTGATTAAACTTCCTATTTATGGGTGCAGATCTTTTCATTTGTTGCAATTTATGCACTTGATATTGACATTTCTAACAAATTTTAGCAAACAAATACAGAGAAGCAGGAGAAACATTAATAAACCATGGAAACAAAGGTGAAAATTCACGTTGTCTACTAAACAGACGAGCCAATCGAATTGAACCTGTAGAATTTAGATGATTATAGTGAAAATAAATGCTTCCTAACTGTCAATTATTATGACAAAAGATCATAAACCCAATATTTTTTCGCTGCAAATAGATAATTTCTTTGCCTATGTCTAACAATTACAAGTTCAGTAAATTCCTTTGATGGCAAATGTTTGTGTTGTCTATGTTTCTATTCTATGCTTCATGACAAATAATGCAAGTGAGGCGTACATATCTTGTTATAATGCTTTATCTACAGCAACAGTTGAAGAAGCTTGGGTTATAGATAAACCAAGTGCTTGCTGGGTGCTTGTTTAGATTTCACTATATTATAACTTTCCATGCATGGGGAGGTTCAGTTAAATTTCTTAATATTGGTTAGCGTTATCCAGCAAGGTGGATGGTCTCTTCGATCATTGAGTTTTGTGGACCTATCCCAGTGAAGGAAGTTTGAGTAGTGATTGCTTTTTTTTTACAATAGTATATGCATCACAGAATAGTTCAACTTTTTTTTCCAATTAATGTGTCATCTACTGAGCTTTGTGATTTTTTTTCTGAAGCATAACTCATGAATTTACCATGGTAGCCCCCAATAACGATTTGATGGATTATTTCAACCATGTTAAAAGTCTATTGCAGTCATTCATTCGGTATTTTTGTGCCAGAATAGGATAGGGCATGAATAACAATCTAAATGTGCTCTTTATCAAAAACTGATTAACAATTTTTCTATTCATTGATTCAGGTCAATTAAAAAATCTTTTTGGA
Organism: Phoenix dactylifera; assembly: GCF_009389715.1. NCBI lineage: Eukaryota > Viridiplantae > Streptophyta > Magnoliopsida > Arecales > Arecaceae > Phoenix > Phoenix dactylifera. The sequence goes on along the minus strand of NC_052399.1, from coordinate 1,421,299 downwards.
GAAGACTTGTTCTTGTGAAGTATCAATGTTTGCGGCATACCCTTTGAGTAGTAATTTTGAAACTTATATTAACTAGATCTTCTTCATGTGTAATGCACATGAGAGGAAGCTTATCTATTAAATTATCTATAAATGGGTAGTTGAAGAATCCATAATTTTCCCCTTTTATCAATTTTCTTTACCTTTTACCATGAGGGCAAGATGTTTGAAGAATTTCTAGTATCTTCTTTCCCCATTTTTTCCTTGTAATCTTGTGAGATTTCATGTGATGGTACAATTGAACATCAAAGTGGATGCATTGTGAAGAATGAGCCTGGATTAAACTTCGAAGATCAACACAGATATTGAAGTCAAATTGAATTGAATAACCCTTTGTTTTGTGAAAGAAGTTCTCTCCAAGAATTTTTATTAATATATAAAAAAACGAGGATGAACCTTGGCGCAATGGTAAGGTTGCTCAATTGTGACGTGGGTGTCACGAGCTCGAAACACGGGTTTGAAACATAAAAACATTCTTTCCGCATGCTGGGGTAAGGTTGCATGCATCTGACCTTCCCTAAACCTCACAGTAGCAGGAGCCTAGTGCGGTGGGTCGCTCTTTTATGCCAAAATCCCACCATTCATACAGTGTATCAGAAGCATATTTAGGACATGACCTCAAACTTAGGCATTAAATTTACAATACAATCATAGTAGAAATATGACCCAATAATAAGGAAACATGCTGGAATTGTTTAGTTACAAAGATAGAACGTTGCCAAAATTTGATATTGTCTTCAATGAAAAAAAAAATATGGCAAAAACCTCTAAATCCGTGAATCCACCTAGCTCTTCTGTAGTCTTCGCCCGTGAATCCACTAGCTCTTTCAAAGCTTAGCATAGTTCATCGGGTTATAGTACATGTTGGCTGCATTTAGTGCTGCATTACAAGTAAAGCATCTAATAGAAACAATTAAAAGTGCCCCTTTTTTATTTTTCAAAGTGTTAAGTGAAGCCGGCTGGGGTAGTTTGTTGCCGACTTCACTTAACGCTTTGAAAAATAAAAAAGGGGCCTGCGGCTGCTGTTTTATTCGAGAAAAGGGAGCCGAAGGGCTCCCTCTGCCTCCCTTCGCCTATATATCTCTCCCGCTCCCTCCCTTTCTCTTTCTCTCTTTCCTTCTCCCTCCCCCTCCACCGGTTTCTTGAACCAAGAGGCGGAATTGTGCCGGTCTGTCCCCGATATGGCTTGGTACTGGGCAATTCGGGGCGGTACAACATACCATAGTTATTCTGTTATCTAAAAACTTCAGTTCTTAAGTTTTCTAAAGTGCCCAAAGACATATTTCAAGATTTTTGAAGTGGCAACACTTTTGGGCACTCAGACATAATGCGGCATATCAAGACACTCCTTGGCATCTTAAAATTGGAGTGCCCTAATTACATCAGTTGCACGCTATAAGTGTCGCCACTTGACACAATTTTTTGGAAGGTTCCAATAAAAGACAACTTAATATAGTTCTATAATTGTTAACAATTTTAGATGCTAAACAACATTAACTTATTGTTTCAGACATTCCTATTGAAGGGTCATCTATTTTTCTTCCTTTTGTTAGTGTGATCTGGTGTGAAATGCAGATTTATTGATAAGAAGTACCAGTAACTTAGACTCATATTCAGCATATTTAGAAATATTGGTAAAATATATTTTTTTGAATATTCATATCATATGGAGGGTGGGTGGTTTTGGAGTTTGAAGTGTCATGCACTTTAGAACACTGGGAAGATTGGCTCCCATGCCAACTTCTAGGTAACAATTGTACTTAGATTAAAATATTTGATTCATATAATGCTTCTGAAGCTTTGTTATTAGAACATCCACTGATGCTCTTTACCTTGTCTTATTTGAGTAAATGTAAATTTATGATTGTTTGTTATGTAGGCAAGTTTTCAGCCTAGGTTAGGGTCTAGAAGAGAAACCCCAAGAGGACGTCATCATGGTTTAAGTCAACAAAAGAGGCAAGAGATAAAAGAAGCATTTGAACTCTTTGATACAGATGGTTCTGGTATGGACCTTTGTTTAAATTATTGTTAATTTGTTTTTCTTCATTTTTCTCTCTTCCACTGTGGTATAACCTACTAATCTTGTTTACAGGGACTATTGATGCCAAAGAGCTGAATGTTGCCATGAGGTAATAATTCCTTATTCTATTCAGTAGGCCTCATTCTTTTGAACTAATATGCATCCTATCTCATTGTAGAGGGTGATGCAACAATACTCATATGTAATATTTTATTTGCAGGGCCTTGGGTTTTGAAATGACAGAAGAGGTGACAAGTCTTCTCTCTTTCTCCCCATTTCAAGTCATTAAATCTCTTTTCCTTTTTGCCTTTTAAATTATACTTAAAGTTCGAAGTCATTTTACAAAGTTATATAAGTTTATTTGTCTATTTATATAGCAATTCATGGTGGAGAATCTCAGTTAAATACAAAGGAAAGCTGTAAATTGGTGTGAGGGAAGAGTGATTTGTAGGCCAATACAACATATTCATGGCAAACACCATGGGATAAACTAATTTTTGTGGAAAACTTTACAGATGATGTAAGAGTCAGGGAAGAGGAAGCAATTTTCTAGATTTTCTTGAAGTTCCATTATTTGGCCATTTATTTTTCCACTAGCCTCCATTCTGTATCTTGCATAGGAACTGCCTTTCTACAAACCTGTATTTCATTTTCAAATGGATGTGTGTAGTGGGAATGTCAAGCCTTTCCATGATCCATTTGATCATGCTCTTCGGATCACCTCCAACGATAAGTTGTTTGGTAGTTCTTTGCTTGAAGCAGAGATGACCCTAGTCTGCAGTCCATGCAAGGTTATTAGATTGGAAAGATAGCCACCTTGTCTTAAAATTCTTGAGAAGTCAACCAATCTGCATGTTGCATAGTTCACAATATCTAAGCAGAAACCTATGAAATGCAGTATATGATCAATCATCATCTCCTTAATCTGGGCATGTCTTCCCACTTGATGCACCCTTAGTATTCAGGAGAAATGCATAGGAAACAGAATAAATGATATAAATTCTTTATAAACCTAGGTTAGCATTCCATGAGGAAAGACTGATACTTTGCCTCCAGTACATCGAAACATCAGAGAAGGAAATAAAAGCACTAAAAGAGTAAAAGCCATCAAGTTGAGGTGGAAAAAAGCCAGATCCAGAGGACCTACATACTACGAGCATTGCACAAAATTAGCAAATACAACTAACAAGTGTCCTCAGCTACTATCTTACCGCAATAGGAAAAAAATATCTTTATACTTGTGCTATTACTAGTATTTCGGAAGATGACCTTGAGAATTATAACTAAAGTTTCTCTGCACGAGAAATAATACTACCAGCATATAAGCTTCCTATAATATTTGCAATATATATATAACATCTAGATTGTGAACATGATAGCCAAGGGTTCCTAGAACTTCATAGCATTCAATATGGACTAAGGATTTTGATGTATTTATAACTAAAGTTTCTCTTCACAGGAAATAATACTACCAGCATATAAGCTTCTTATAATATTTGCAATATTTATATAACATCTAGATTGTGAACATGATAGCCAAGGGTTCCTAGAACTTCATAGCATTCAATATGGACTAAGGACTTTGATGTATGATATCTTTATACAAAAAAAAAGTCTTGTGATATATTACTTGTTCCTTTGGTAAGTGGAATATGGTTATCCACTACTTAGTCTTGATGTGTGTTTAGTATTTTCAGTATGTTACTGACATGTCCTCTATACATCATGCATTTCTATTCTGTAGTACATAGATGAGGCCATTTGCAAGAGGATGTGGACTGCAATATTCTTGATCATTATGATGAGTTGCCATATTGAAGCCATCACTAAGTTGTTAAGCAACATTGGAATAATAGATATAGTTAGAAACTTATGAACTTCTACATGTTGCAAACTCTGGAATATCCAGGAAGATTCATAGGTAACAGTGGATCGTATGTTGGATCTTCCATCAATTGCATCTTGATAGATCATTTTGTTGCTGCTTTTTCCTGATTTACCTATATTAGTTGAAGCCAAAAAAAAAAAAAGCCATTGGTATCATCTTGTTAGACTGGATTCTGGATAAAATTTACTTTGAATTCCTAATTCGAATATTCAAATAGAATCTTACTGCTTGGTGCACTTAAATCATAAAATGTATAAATTTGCTTATAGATGCCTGGCTGGGCTTTAAAGGCTTATCCTTGTCAAAAGAAGAAAATGAACTGAAATTAAGTTAAATGAGCTTAAATCATGCTAAGTTCTACTATATAATCAGTTGAAGGGGCTCACTAGTCACTATATAACTCTTTTGATGTTTTATCGGTATTATGTATAAGATTCTAGACACATTTTAGATCATGCTTAATACACTTTTGTAAGTGGCAAAAGATAATCTTCGTTTTCTCGCACAGTTTTGTACAATCCAAATTATACAAACCCATGCTTCTCCTTATCAAGCATTTGAAAGTACAACCATGCTTCGAGTTAGTATTTGAAAAGTGTTTGCTTTATTATTGGTCAAATGGTTAAGCTTGGTTAAGCTGCAACTGCTCCAAAAATTCTTGGATGTTCTTAACCATTTTTGTCAACTATTGCTGTCCCAATATAACACTCCTGGTAATAACAGACTGAACGTTTTGGGCACCCTTGATTCATGTGTGGTTTGATACGTTGATTGTATTTCAGTTATTAGCATAACATGAAAAATGAGAATCATCAAATCTGCAGGAATTTCTTCTGGCTAAATAAGAACTAGTTTTCAAATTACTTATCGAGAATTTTAAAACAAGTTTTTCCGACATGTTTGTGTATATATGTACTTAACACAAAAGAATACCTAAAAAGTTTGAAATAGAAAAATAATGTATATGAATAAATCAATTCGTCAAGACCTGTAAGGTGTTGATTGCATAATTTTTTTTCTTGTTTGATTATTCCTTTTAAATCATAGAACAGTGCTATAATTTCTTTTAGGACAGTGGCAGCCCCAAAATGTATAGTGGGCCATACAAATTAATAATCGAAGTCATCCATCATGATTATATGTAATATTTTTTGTTTTGATTTTTTTTTTAAAAAGGTAGCATGTCCTTGTTGAACTTACTTCGTGCATGAATCAACTGGTGCTTATTGCTATATATTTTCCTTTCAATTTTTTTTGACAGAATAGCGATTGAGTGCCATCAATCATTCCAAAATGAATGATGTACAAAGTTCCTGTATCACTGAACTTTGATTTGGTTTTGCATTATGGAAATCTGACTTGAAGCTAAAACACAGCACCCTTTTGTTATTGCAGCAAGTGAATCAGATGATTGCTGAAGTAGACAAAGATGGCAGTGGTGCGATTGATTTTGATGAATTTGTATACATGATGACAGCCAAGATGGGAGAAAGGGATTTCAGGGAAGAACTAATGAAAGCTTTTCGCATTATTGACCAAGATAACAATGTAAAATTCTATTTCACGTTCTCACTTTTATCTATATATCAATATCTATGCCCCTCTCTCTTCCATCTATCTATCTATCTATCTATCTTTCTATTATAACTTCGATGGTGCTTTATATGTGACTTTTACAAGGTTGTCATAACTCTTTTGGGGCTTATTCCAGGGAAAGATATCTGATGTTGATATCCATCATGTTGCTAGAGAGTTGGGGGAAAACTTTACTCTTCAAGAGATCAGAGAGATGATAGCAGAAGCAGACCAAAATCGTGAGAACTTTTTCCTTTTGAATCTTCAGTGGAACCCTTGGATAGTCTCTAGGGTTAATAATGTGCTTTCATGCATCTTATTTTGTGAATCATGCTAAACCTACTTAATTTGATCGAGTAATTTCTCTCTTATGCAGGCAACAAACATATTCACCTAAAATGTTTTTCTGAAACTTTTAGGAAGCACAACCAAGATATAGTGTCAGTAATTTGTAGAAATACTGGTAATACTTGCAACACTTATTTAGCAATAATTAGAAGAATCTTGCCTTTCTTAACTAATTAGAAATCAGCAGCTCACCTATTATGGCTTCGGTAGAGCTTCAACAACAATGAGGATGGAATTCGAGCTGGAGAGGAGAAAAATATTTCTACTTTTAGTTTCTATTTCTGTCTGTGTAATTAAGAGGAACTGCAATAGTTATTTCGGAACATTTATATCCCACACTGGTTGACTTTAGAATGAGGACTCTTCATAATGCGTATACAGTATCTATATGGACTCCTGGTAGAAAGAACATGGCTCAATGTGTACAATAAAATTGTGAAAAATGGAGAAAATCAAAACCCTTTCCTTATCAAAGTGTCAAGGAAAAATATTGGAAATGATCTAGCTTTTTGTAAAATAAGCATTACACCTTAAATGTGTTCCCCTTTATATTGCAGAATACACAAGGAGGTTATGTACATAAATCATTGCCTTATCAAATTCGCATTTTTTGTATTTTGGAAACCATACAGTAGATATGCTTGAATATGGTTTTACCTTAGGGTAAGTCAGAATTTGAAGCTGTGTTTTATCTTCGTCCTCTTTTTTATTGGCATATTCCTTCATGAAACCATTCACTAATAGTAATTAAATATAAATGTTAAATTATTATGTCCTACATTGCTTATTAATTTGGCAAGAAAATAAACTACAATATATGAATAATTTTTAAGTTTTGAATTAGAAAAAAGGACAGGTAAGTTTTTTTTCGAATTCGGTGGTGTATTAGTGTACGGGGCATAACATACAGATTCCTTTAGTGTAAGGATTATGTAATTGTTAGATAGGTTTGGGAACTTCAGAGAAAGATAAGGTGCATCAAGCTCAATACACATCCTTGGTGCCATTAGCTGAGGAGCCGATTGACACGTGCCGACAAGGATTGACAGTCCTGGCAGTGGGCAGTCGTGACAGCGACTGGCTGTTGCGACAACTCTGCATTCGGCGCGCAGTCAGTACCATATGCCTCCATGCGGACTAGTTGCTACGTCACGGCCGTACAACCGATCGTTGCCTGGCCATTATTATATGCCACGTCAGCTTAGGTAAATGACAAAATAGGCTCCCATAGATAAAGGGACAGCTCGAGGGACCTTAGGTACGCATGATATTTTCATCCACTCATAGAGGCCACCCTTTGCTGAAGCTTTTTTCTTTTCATATTGTTGCCTCTCTATCCTAACTTAGGCATCGGAGGATTCTCCACTGGAAAATCTCCGGCAAGCAAACTTTTTGTAGGCCATCCCCTAGGGAGATCAATCTCCCACTCCTTCCTTGTCCACCTCGGTTCTTACTGACCTCAAGACCATCCAAGCCGTGCTTCGATCTTAGTCTGGGACTCAACGGCAACATAGGCGGTTATAGCTTTTTACTGCCACGCCTATATAAAGAGGGCCGAAGGACCCCAAAAGAGGGGCTCTCGTAGCCAGGAGCTCCCATTAGCTTGGGGCTCTCATAGCTCAAAGCTTTTATGGTAAAAGGCTCTCAACCCCTTGTCCATCATCCTACCCTCTTTCTTTTGGCAGGTTAGTAGGTCTATGAGCTGCCAGAGGCCGGGGTGAAGCCCAAAGCCAAGGTGAAACTCAAGGCCGAGGTGAAACCCAAGGCGAAGGTGAAGGTCGAGGCCGAGGTGAAGGATGAGGCCGAGGTGAGAAGGCCGACCAGAGGAGGCCGACTAGAAGAAGACAATGCTCTACGCTAATCTTTTCCTTCGTATTTTTTTATTCTCTATTGCTATTCCAAAGCCCTCTCTGACTTAGGCATTGGAGGGTCTGGCCGGAGCCAATTCGGCGAGCCTCTCTTTTCTTCCTTTGTGTACAGATCGACATCTCTTTGCGGATAGATTGGCACCCTCCAAACCTTCATAGTCGGATCGAATTTTGCGGCAACAGATTAGCGCCAGAAGGAGGGCTCCTAGCCTCCAGCTACATCAACATCAATTGACGGGAGGAACAACCAGCATGAGGTCGCGAGGAGCCCATGGCATGTTGCATGCCTTGCAACGCCATGCTCCAGCCTCGGCTGATCTCTGCAAAGCACCTCGACGGCACCCGATCTCACGGACTTGGAACTTCGACTATCTTCGCATCTACTATCAGTAAGGTTCATTGTATTCCGGCTATCTTTAATTAAAAAAAATCTTCTTGTCATGTCTTTGCCTTCAGATCGGACAATTATGATAAGCGGACTCGACTTGAGACATCCTGAAAATGCCTGGGCCCCAATAAGGGAGACACCCTGAGGATGTCTGGGGCCTCCTTAAACCGAGCCCACTTGGATTTTGACCAGTAGGCAACTCTAGAGATGCCTCCGAGAGCATACTCTGAAGATAAACGGAGGCGACGACCTATTGAAGATCGAGCCCACTCGAATTTCTTCTGATAGGCAACCCCAGAGATGCCTTCGAGAGCATACTCTAGAGATGAACGAGGCGCCGACCTCCTGAAGACCGAGCCCACTCGGATTTTTTCTGGTAGGCAACCCCAGATATGCCTCTGGAGAGCATACTCTGGAGATGAACGAAGGCGCAGGCCTTCTGAAGACTGAGCCCACTTGGATATTCTCTGGTAGGTAATCTCAAAGATACCTCCGAGAGCATACTTCAGAGATGAACGGAGGCGCCAACCTCCTGAAGAGCAAGCCCACTTGGACATCTTCTGGTAAGCAACCCCCGAGATGCCTTCAGGAGCATACTCCGGAGACGAACGGAGGCGCCGACCTTCTGAGAACCGAGCCCACTCGAAACTTTCTCCGAATCTCAATTCATGGATGCCTCTAGGACCATGGTCCAAAGATGAAAGGAGACCCCCGAGCTGATCTGGGATCTCCTCACTCAAAACTCCTTAAGGGCCAAACTCTGGAAAGATCAATCGAGGAGCCCGAGGCGAGCTAAAGCTCCATAAGGAGAAGAGCGCGGCATGATGACCGAAAAGTGGTCGAACACAAGTAAAGACCGAAGTCGGGTACTTTGGAAATTTCTTTACTTTTATTATCTTTCAGTATATATATTGAGCTCGACAGTGCCCAAACGAAAGAAACTACACAAAAGGTCAAAGCTTGGAGTGACGACCTGAACTCGAGCAAAAATAAATAAGGATGAAAACTAATGTCAGGTACTTCAAATTTTTTTTTTATTATTTTCATTGTTTTTCTGCATATATATTGACCTTGACAAAAATCAAGCAAAAAGAGCTACAACAAAAGGTCAAAGCTTGGGGCAACGATCTGAACTCAAGCAAAAGTAAACAAGAAGGATGAAAACCGAAGTCAGGTACTTCGAAATTTTTTTTATTTTTATTGTCTTGCTGCATATATATTGACCTTGGCAGAAACCGAGCAGAAAGAGCTCTAACAAAATGTCAAAGCTTGGGGCGACGACTTGGACTCAAACAAAAAACAAACAAGGGCAAAAGTTGAAGCCAGAGACCAGGCAAAACAAAAAGTACATTGAGCTCGGTTTACCCGAGCGAAAAGAAAAAGGACTTCATCCTTCACCACCTTCGTCACCGACGCATTTAAGGCTCCCTGACAAAAGCTCCATCCTCGATCGAGATGACGACATGACTTTCGCCGTCCGAACTGGAATGCAGTTCGGTCTCAGAAGTGGGAGGCAAGTGATGGAGAAAATATTGGACGCCTCGACCTCGAATCGGACTGACCTCGGTATAAATTGAGGTGAACTTTGGCCCCAGCCGAGGAGTTATTAGCCGAGGAGCCGATTGACACATGCCGACAAGGACTGATAGTCCCAATAATGGGCCGTCGTGACAGTGACTGGCCATTGCGACAGCTTTGCATTCGGTGCGCGGTCAGTACCATATACCACCCACGTTGATTGGCTCCTATACCGTGGCCGTACTGCCGGCTGTTGGCTGGCCATCATTATACGCCACGTCAGCCCAAGTAAACGACAAAATGGGCTCCTCTATATCAAGAGGCAGCCTGGGAGACCTCAGGTACGCATGACATTTTCATCCACTCACAGAGGCTACCCTCTGATGAAGCTTTTTTTCTTTTATACTGTTGCCTCTCTATCCTAACTTAGGCATCAGAGGATCCCCCACTGAAGCCAATCTAGCAAGCCTTTCTTTTCTTCCTTTGTGTATAGATCGGCATCTCTTTGCGGATCAACTCACACCCTCCAAACCTCCATAGTCTGACCAGATTCTGCGACAAAAGGTCTGATGTATAATTTTCCCAAGCTTGGTCCATGTAATATATATGTATGTATTTATGTACGTATGGATCTATATGTGTTTTACCTTTTTGCTGATATAGAAAGCAGCTTCTCTCTTAGAGGTATCCATGCAGACTGAAGTTATATTTTCTTGCATCTGCATCTCAGGCTCCCTTCTTTTTCTTGCATTTTTGAATAGTTGCCTTAACCAAAAAAGCTAACATTTGGTCCCAGACCACTACAACAATACAAGGGAAAACACAAAAGTCTTATCTCAAACTTTCACTATACAAAACCTATGAGCATAAGCATTCAGGTGCTGCCCAAATTGAAACTATTGAAGGTAGACTGCATGACAAAACTAATTGACTGAAAATACTTCAGATCTTCATCTCATTTTTTAAGGAATTAAATTCATCAACATAGAATGAGCACATGCATTGACCCACTTCCTATGTTAGCATCCATGAAGGCCTCCATCAAGTTCAAATAATTCCAATGTAAAGACGATTGTTAATCTTGTATCTCTAAGTATTTGTTTTATCTTAGTTCATACACCATCTTTACCGCAAGAGAAACTTTTTCTACTTTTATGTCATTACTCAAACTAAAGAAATTAAAAGAAAAGAAAATCTGGTGTGTGCCTCATCGTCTCATCTTCAAAATACAAGGTGTTGTAGAAAGAGAAACTTGTGTCTATGTGATACTTCCCCGCGATCCAAATTAGATTTTTTATAGCCTTTTTACCTGTTAAAACTTTTCCTTATTGCCTGCAAAGCAGAAACAGTTTGTCCTCTCTACCTTTATTGCAATTAGCTAAATTTGAGTGTTTCAACTTATTCTTTCTCTTTTCTAATTATCATTCCAAAATTCTCTTCAAGTTTCTTGCACCTCTCTGTAAATGCCTCCACTCTGTTGCCTTCTTAAGAATCACAAATGGTTGTAAGCTCTTTGGAGAAGGTCTCCATTCTACAGTTATATTCAGAGTTTCATCTTGATGTCTGTACCATTGTACTGAGTTTAAATGTTTTGGGCATAAGATGCATTTCCTGTAGCTAATGTAATTATATTTTACTCTTCTACGTTGCCATGGGGTGGTCCCTGTGGACTGTTATATCTTCCTCTACTAGTTTGAAGAATTTGCTAAGTAAGTTTTCCTTTGACTCCATTGCGATATGTTGCTTATCCCTAACAAATGCCCCTCTGCAAGTAACACATAGAATTTCACTCGTGTACAGTTGCTTGACTATTTTATCTACTTAGGTTATAGGAAATAACTGAGATATTCATCCGTTATTGCAGGCGATGGAGAAGTTGATCTTGATGAGTTTATCAGGATGATGAGAAGGACAGGTTACGGTCATTAAATGTTCGATGTTATCTTGCTGCAAAAGGCTGTGAATTCTGTTATGATGCAAGTGACTAAAAGAGCTTCGAATTCTAGATTGTGATGTAAATTAAATTAACCTGCGTGCCAAACGATACTGTAGTTTTATGCACTGTATCTTGCTTTATTTTATTTCTATCGTTTCTAATGTATGGTTGTGCTGTTTGATAGTTGTAATACTCATTAAGAATGGCTATTTTCTTGATGTTGAATCGATAATGCGACCACCAGATTATTTTCACCTATGACCAATGATTCGCTGATCAAAGAACCAATTACATCAAATTTGTACCTGTCCAGGGCTTGAGCTGTTGTATTCTCTGCAGAATTGCTTTTCTTCGATGGTAAATACAGTCCAGGAATTAGCATTCCTTGTGGACACATGGAGGAGAATTCCCCCACACAGTGGTGACATCTTCATGGATTTAAATAATGTTGGCCGTGTGAGACTTGCAAGTTGCAACGTGAACTTTTTCGTTGGTACATTTCCTTCATGCTGGATACAAAATCTTCTCCTCCCTCCGGATGGTGCATGGAAGAAATAAATCTCACAGTACAGTGGTGTATTTATACCTTTTTTTTTTTTTTCTGTTTACGTTTTATTTTTATTTTTACATCCCCACCGATCGGTAGTGCATTTATCAGTTCTCTATGTCACACTCAATGAAGTGGATCCAAGTAATCTACGTGCTCGCTTATTGAATGGTCTAATTTCAACATGAAAAATAGTTATCTTGGTTTTCTATATTGGCCGGTATTCTGATGGTCCGGTTCTCATATTTCGCTCCGCTCATCATTATTGAGGAGATGGTGATCAAATTCAATATTTCATATTGTACCCAAAAAAGAAAAGAAACAATATCTCATAGGGAGGCCAAGATATTAATAATGCCCTTGCTACTAGCTTATTGTTATTAAAATCAAAGCATAAATTGATAGTCTCAATTTTATTATATCAGCTACTCTTTCGATGTATTAGTTTTTCTTCTAGGAAATAAATAAATCTCATTTATTCAGTAAACTATATGATGGTGTCATAAAGATACCAAGCTGGATGAGCAACATGCAGATCTTCTTGTGGTATTTGGTAGAACAACTTTAAACACTCAAACAAATTTCTCAATACATGATTGGCTCAATAATCATTGGAAGAGCTAGGTATTTTAAAAATGTTCCAAATAATTGGCGAACATCATAAAACAATTCTTATCTCTCTCTGTCTCTTTATTAATCCACTTCATATTTATTCTTGAACCGAATTCAATCCGTAATTTGATATGTAGTTGGAAAGAAGGTTATATATTTGCCTAAGCCATCCAGAGAGATTCAAATATTGAAGTTCTCCAACATTTTTTTTTTAAAGCACAAAAAGCTCTTCAACCTCTTTTATCAACCTATGAAAAGCCATATCCAACAAAAAAGCCATATCCAACATGACTCCCACCAAAATGACGACATATCTAATAATAGAGCAGCAAGATCTTGACCAAAGTCTTAGATTTAAAATATAAAAACAGTAGAGTTTTAGGAATTAATCTAGCTTGGTAATGGTAAAAGGACTTTTCTGGTGAAGGTAAAAGATAAAAAGAAAATATTTCATAGTTCCAAGGTAACTGACAGACATGTAGAATATTGCACTTAAAATCTCGAATATTGCCACGTGTAACGCATGGATTACCTATACGAGGCAGAGGATTGTTCAGCTACTAGGAGCAAATCCAAATCCAAATCCAATTGAGAGGCTTCCCTCCATAGATACTTTGAACCGCCCATGGAAGCAAAACCTTGCGCAGCCCAGCCATGGGCTTCTCCTCTTCCTCCCTAGAGAAATGGCCGCTTATCGTAGCCTCTTCAGATCTCTCCTCCCTTCTCTCCTCCATTCCAAACCTAACTATTCTCTCCTCTCTCCCAAATCATTCTTCTCCACGCTCCCACAAAACCCAGCCTTAAACCCCGCACCCCACCACCCCACCACCCAAACCCACACCAAATTTCTTCGCCTCTTGCGCCGCTGCGACTCGATAGAATTCCTCAGTAAACTTCACGCACTTCTCGTCATTAGTGGGTTTATAGAAGACTACCTTTTTGTTGGTGAAATCATCGATAAATACCTCGTCTTCAATAGTCCCAAATTCGCGATCTCTCTTTTCGATACCACACGCAAGCCAAACTTATCCCTGCAAAATCACACAATTAGATGCTTTTCAAATCATGGATTCTACGCCGAACTGTTGTGTTTGTACGCTCGGTTGCAGAATTCATGCTACCGCTGCTCCGATAATTATACATTTCCCTTTGTGATCAAGGCCTGCGCCACTGTTTCCAGTCTTCGATCAGGGAAGGAGGTTCACTGCGTGGTTCTTAGAACTGGATATGGCGGCAATTTAGTGGTGAAGACCGCTCTTCTTGATTTGTATGCTAAGATGGGGCATATGGAATTGTCGAAAAGGGTTTTTGATGATATGTCTGAGAGAGATGTGGTTTCTTGGAACGCTTTGATTTCAGGATATTGTTCGAATGGGTCTGGCCAAGATGCTTTTGAGGCTCTCCGGCTGATGCAGGCGAACGGTTTCATGCCTAATTCAAGCACCTTTGTTAGTGTCATCCCCGCGTGCACAAGTTTAGGAGCGTTGATGTGGGGAAAGTTGCTGCACGGCTTTGCACTGAAATGCGGGGCTTTCGGTGATGAGGCTCTCGTGCCTACTCTAATCTCGATGTATGCTGGATTTGATGATCTATATGCTGCTAGAATGCTGTTTGAAACGTCATCTATCAAGGATTTAGTTGTTTGGAATGCTATGGTTTCAGCATATGGACAGAATGGGAAATGGGATGAAGCCTTTCAAGTTTTTCAGCTCATGCACCGCACGGATGCAAGCCCTAATCTAGTCACGCTGGTGTCTGTTCTTCCCTCTTGCAGTAATCTCTTTAGCATTCATCATGGTGAGTCTATTCATGCTGTTGGAATCAAACTCGGACTTGCAGATCAGATCTCTGTTGTGGCTGCTCTTGTGTCGATGTACTCTAGGCTTGGAGATTTAGATTCAGCTAGATATATTTTTAATGCAGCACCTGAGAACAGCCTTCTCCTGTGGAATTCTATGATCTCTGGCTATCTTCAGAATGGGGAATGGAGCATGGCTCTCGATACATTTCGTGATATGCAACTTAGAGGTATTGCTCCAGATGCAATTTCTGTGGTTAGTGTCATTTCTGGATGCACTTTAGCTAGAGAATTGCACTCTGGTAGGTCTGCCCATGCATACAGTATTAGAAATGGATTTGGCTTGAACACAAATGTGACAAATGCACTCTTGGCTCTGTACGCTGATTGTGGTCAGTTCTCTGTTAATCTCAAGTTGTTCGACAAGATGCAAGTGCGAAATGTGGTTTCTTGGAATACTTTAATATCTGGGTGGGCTAAGCTCAGAAATATAGAAGCTTCAATATCCTCCTTTTGCAAGATGCGCCAAGAAGGTGTACAATTCGATGTGGTTACGTTAATCA
The DNA here is from genome assembly GCF_009389715.1 of Phoenix dactylifera. Lineage (NCBI taxonomy): Eukaryota > Viridiplantae > Streptophyta > Magnoliopsida > Arecales > Arecaceae > Phoenix > Phoenix dactylifera. The sequence goes on along the minus strand of NC_052399.1, from coordinate 1,406,199 downwards.
GCATTCTTACTTGCCTTTATCTGGTTGAAGACCTTGCACGCGGAAAGTCCATCCATGTTTTGGTGATCAAAACTGGGTGTGATGAAGATATAACTCTTACAAATGCTCTTATAAGTATGTATACAAGCTGTGGTGATATTGATGCTGGTCACCAACTTTTCAACAGGTTGTCCTTCAAAAGCATCGTCTCTTGGAATGCTTTGATGACAGGATATCGTAAGCAAAGCTTATTCTGGGAGGTCATGGTCCTTTTTGATGAAATGAAGATAAATGGTCAGAAGCCAAATTCTGTTACCTTGCTCAATATATTACCCTCTTGCGAGAGCAAGTTACAGGGCAAGTCTCTGCATGCATATGCCCTTAGAAATTTTTCTGTGTTGGAGCCAGCTCTTCTTACATCAACAATGTGCATGTATGCTCGATTTGATAATGTAAACTATTGTAAGATACTATTTGAGATGGTAGACAAAGGAAATGTGGTTGCATGGAATGCTCTGATGTCTGTCTACATTCAAAGCAAACACGTAGAAGAAGCAGTAAATTCTTTCCAGGAAATGCTTCGAACAGAAATAGAGCCTGACTCCGTGACAATGCTAACATTGATCTCAGCTTGCGCGCAGTTAGAAAGTCTCGATTTAGCACAATGTGTGATGGGTCTCACTATTCACAAGGGCTTTGAGAAGAACACATCTGTGAGCAACTCTCTTATAGACATGTTTGGCAGGTGTGGGAGCATATCAACAGCAAGAGAGCTGTTTGATGGATTGAAAGAAAAGGATCCGATCACTTGGAGTGTGATGATAAATGGATATGGAATGCATGGGGATGGTGCAGCCGCCCTTGGTCTCTTCTCAGAGATGAAAGAAGCTGGGGTGGAGCCAGATGATATAACTTTTATTAGTATTTTGTCAGCTTGCAGTCATGCTGGTTTAGTCGAGCAAGGCCGGATGTTGTTCAAATCGATGTCGGAGGAGCATGGTGTAGCACCGAGGATGGAGCATTATGGCTGCATGGTGGATCTTTTTGGCCGCACAGGACACTTGGTTGAGGCATATGATCTTGTTAAAAATCTGCCTTTTAAGCCTTCTGCTAGCTTGCTGGAGTCTATGCTGGGAGCCTGTCGATGTCATGGCAATGCTGAAATTGGAGAAGCTATTGGGAAGTTGCTCATTGAGTTCAGCCCCCATAGTCCAAGTTCATATGTTATGCTGTCCAACATCTATGCAGCAGCTGGAAGATGGGCTGATTATGGTAGATTAAGGTGGGAAATGGAAATGAGGGGATTGAGAAAAGATCCTGGAATTAGCCTAATTGAGGTAAAATAGCAGCCTAATTATTCTCCCTACTTCAAATGATCAAGCTACTCTTGTCTCTCCATACCTCCTTTTTTTTTTTTTTTTTTTTTTTTTTTTTTTTTTTTTTTTTTTTTTTTTTTTTTTTTTTTTTTTTTTGTTGTACATTGACTGCTCACACTAATCTCACGTGAGCACTGCCATTTGAGTCGAGAAAAAGGATACGACAAGAGGTGGAGGAACAGATATAAAACGGGTTCAGAGGATCTCTTCGGAATGGTGAGCAACAAAGGAGGTGATCCAATTGGCAGTTCTATTCGCTTCCCGGTATACATGCACCATGTGAAAGTCACTACACTCCCTCACCACACTCTCCGTCCTTCATGGTAGCAAATGTAAGCCGGAAAGAAATATTAGTTATTTATTGATTCTTTGACACCTTAGAGATTTGGAATTTCAATAAGAAATCTGTTAGTTAAAGATTATGTTGTACCATGCTCTTGCTGCATTCTTTATGAGTCCTGTGTAAATTCTTATTAAATGGAAGTTTTTGTTAAGCTTTAACTACAATTTGTGAACTTTTCTGCTAGTGAAATATTTGTTTACTTTAAAAGCTAAACATTAATCCTGTGCATGTGAAGTTTTTACTCAGTCGGAGATTCTATTATTAAAATGGGAAAATGTATATTTCTCCCCTTTTTGTTTTGTGAGGTGGATGATTCATACAATCCTGTGGAGACATAATCCTTGGCATCAGAATACAAGAGCTTGTGAAGTTGCTTAGGAGAAAGTACAATGAACGAGCACACATCATTAAAGATTCATATTATTGCAGAGCATCAAGAAAATATAACAAGATGGTTATGCGACTTGATTCTTTTCCCCAATCCAGACACAAATAAACCCCTTCTCTTCCAGCGTCCATTTTATATTGTCAAGAAAATATCAAAAACTCCATGTGGCTTCATTCCATCAAGTCTAAAGAAATAGTATGGAAATAGGGAGCATATTCCAAATCATGGTGGAGCAGCCCGAAGACCCAAGCCATGGAGCTTGGCCTCACATTTTCAGACGTAAAACCATTTGGAATCAGATGCTACAAATTTCTAAAAAATAAAACATGGGGTCATATTATTTTTCATTTTTGCATCATATTAGAGGCTACAAAAATACATGATTTTCAGTTTGTAAGTGTTGCTGGAAATTGGACCCGGGGGCGGTCGTCGGTTGAGGAGGGGGAGCTGTCGGTGGACACAGGTGGGTGACGATCCGTCGGCGAGCGGCGTCCTCCATCGGGGTGCCTGCAAAAAAGCCGGTGGCCGGATCTTCCGGCGCTGGCCCTCCGATGCTTAAGTCAGAGGGGGAAAACTTCGTTTAAAGGAGAAAGGAGGGAGGTAAGTTTTTCTCCGTTTTGTGTGTCCAACCCCTCTCGGGAAGCAAGGGTCCCCTTTTTATAGGGGGGCCGGATTACCTGTGATGTGATAGGGCGAGACCGTCGTACGACTCAGCACGTTGCTTGGACTGGCACACGATCAGGTGAATCATTGCATTGATGTCGGAGGTGAGGCCGTCGTACGACTTGAGCTGGCGCGCGATCGGGTGAATCATTGCATTGATGTCGGAGGTGAGGCCGGGGTCAGAGAATTGTCACGGCCGACAGGACCCTGCTAAGCTGATTTGCCGTGGAGAGCTGAGGATCCGTAGATAATAGGAGCCATGCGCATTAATTGTTGAGTGAGTCGGAGATGTGCATTAATTGTTGAGTAAGCCGGAGATGTGCATTAATTGTTGAGTGAACTGTGGGTTTGCAGAGATCATGCGTAATAAATGCTGGGGCGGTGGCAGGGTATGGCCCTCGGCCAGACTTCGGAAGGGTACAGCCATGGTAGGTGGGCGACGAGGGCGGACCTCCGGGGTCGGGAGCTCTCCGGGTCGGACGTTCCGAGGTCGGGCGCCAACCTCGGTCGTCTAAGGTCGGCAGTCGTGCGGTCTTCTGGTGACGAGGTTACTATGTTCTGGGGGGGAAAACCACATTCCCCCAGCACTACCCCCTGACTTCCGAGTTCGAGCTGCTTGCGAGCTCGGATGCGGGAAGTAGATGTCGTTATTATGGTTACTGACGCCAAAGGGGATTGGATCATGTCTGCTTCCTTACGCGTCCTGAAGCTTTTATAACAGAGGCTGCGCCCTTTGGCCCTTCGAGGTCGTTTTATATGGCGAACTTATGATGGGGTCTGCGTCCTTACGCATCCCGAAGCACTTACAACAGAGATTGCGCCCTTTGGATCTCTGAGATCACTTCATACGGCAAACTCATGATGGGGTCCCTGGGCCCGATGGGGCGGCGCCTCGATCTCGTGGTCGAGGCGCCCTTCTTAAATAGGTACGCCGTTTCGCTCTTCAAAGTGGACACGTAATATGATCCGGGGTCGGACGCTTTTGATCTCGTATTGGCCGAAATAGCGATTTGGGGAGGCTGAGGTTACATCAGTGCTCCACGCGTCCCTGGGGCCTATTAAATGAAGGGAGCGGGGGTGGCGTTCGCTCGTTTTTTGAGGCGGTCCGGTTTTGCGGACCCATGATGAGGCCGTGAAATCCGATGGGACGGCGCCTCGATTTTGTACCCGACACATTGGTCTAGAATGAATGCGGTGCTTCAGCTTCCGAGGCCGACACATGGCGTAATCTAGACGGGGGGTGGAAACCGAACTCGCCGATCTGGGCCGTCGGGGGGGTCTATATAAACCCCCCAGCCCTAAGAGGAGCCTTGTCTGGTTGCCGCCTCTTTTTTTCCGTCTCCATCTTTGTTGTCTTTCTCACCAAAAACCTCACCGGCGGCGCTCAAAGCGATTTCCGGCGACTCCCCCCGTAGGTTCCTTCCCTTTGTTAGTTAGGGGGTTTTTCCCTCTTTTTCCCTTTTCCTCTTCCTCTCTTTTGTCTCTGTACTTTTTCTTGGAAATGGGTTTCAGTCCGGAGGAAGTCGGATCTAGTCTGTCGGGGGAGGAGCTGGAGTTGATCCGCTCCCGGTTCTTCTTCCAGCCCGGGTTTCGCCTTGAAACTGCAGGGCCGGAGGACAGGGTGATACGGCCGCCCTCAGGTCGGATCGCGGTTCACCGCGAGACGCTCTGGGCCGGTCTGCGGTTCCCCCTGCATGAGTTCGTGAACAACTTGCTGGTGGAGTATCAGCTCGTCCCAGCACAGCTTGCTCCGAACTCGTGGAGGACCATAGTCGGGTTCTTGTCCCTCTGTCTCGCACATGGGATCCCGACTTTGGTGAGTATTTTCCGCCGGTGTTTTTTGTTAAAGAAAAATCCGGCGGATGGGGAGTGGCTATACTTCGCCTTTCGGGGCGGTATGTCACTCTTCCAGGGTGCCCCTTCCTCTATTCATGAGTGGAAGGAAAAATTTTTCTTTCTTGCGTCCGAGGTGCCGTGGGGGTTTAACCCGAGGTGGGGGCACCCTTGGCTGAAAGCTCTCAACAGACTCTCCGAGCCCTCGGGGAGGGAGCTGAGGGTCTTGGACGCCCTGCGGGGCCTCGGGAAGGGGTTCAACCTGACCGAGCTCCTGAAGGAGGACGCCCTGGTGAGCATTGGCCTGAGTTCGGCGCGTCTCGAGGGTAAGAGTGGTTGTATGGTCTTTACTTTATCTGTTTCTTCTTCCTTTTTTAACGTTGGTCTGACACTTAGAAAATTTTTCTTGTTTCAGATATTCCTCACATGCCGACCAGCAACACATCCCTCTTCTCCCGATTGAAGAGGCGGGAGGCCGAGGCCGGTGGGGCTCTTCCCCAGCCTCGGAAAAAATCGAGGTCGGCCGGCGCTTCTACCTCGGCCGGAGCGAGTGGCCCGGAGGCGGGGGCCTCCACAGCTGCTCAAGGGCGGGAGCCGGCTACCGGGGGTGCAGCCCCGATCACTACGAGGGTGTCGGATTTGGCGGCCCCTCTTTGCCCCGCTCCTGTTTCCGAGCGGAGGGGGCGAGCGACCGTCGAGTCGCAACGCTCGGAGCCCGAGCAAAGCAGGGGCTCCGAGGTTCCAAGCTCGGGCAGGCTGAGCTCTTCACGGGGCTCGGGGAGAGAATCGGCCGAGCCGGGGTCCCCGCTCCTCGAGGGGACTTGGCTCTTCACGACGCCGATGTCGCGCGGGCGGTATTTCGGCGCGCAATGCTTCCGGCGGACCGGGCCGAGTTCCGCACCTTGTCCCTGGAAGCAATCGTCGACAGTGCCTATTGCAACACTGTCCGAGTAAGTTATCCCCTTGGCTCTCCTTCAGCTATTAGTGTGTACGAATAATTTGCTTACCGCCTTCTTCCTTTTCTTTCTTGCAGCGTGTTCATGAAGTCGACACCTTGGTGTTCATTGCCCAAGGATGTCAAGAAGAAACTCGGTGCCTCGGCCGGCAACTGGAGCCGGCCAAGAAGAGGATCGCCGAGCTGGAGGCTGCGCTGGCCGAGGCCGAGGCGCGGAGGGAGGCGACAGAGGCCGGGCGACTGGCCATGGTCGAGGTGCTCGAGGAAGAAAGGGCTGCCCATTCTCTGGCCAAGTCAGCCCTGCGCGCTTCGGAGGCGCGTCTGGGGGAGGCTCAGTCCGAGGTCGCGGGCCTCAAGTACGAGGGCGGGGTCTTGCGCCTGAAGATAGAGCAGCTTGAGGCCCGGGAAAGGAGGGCGCTCGAGCGAGCCGAGCATGATGCAACCGAGCCGGCGGTGGCGGAGGCCCTCCCTCGTGAAATCAACGAGGACGTTTCCGTGGCGCCCGCCGAGGCCCCTGCCGCAGACCCCGAGCCCGCGTCCGCCGAAGACCCTCAGGTCATCGCCATAGATGACCCCGAGGGTAACGCCGACGCGACCGCCGCCCCTTAGGACTTAGATTTATATCTTCTTTTATTGTAAACGAGGTCGGCCTTCAAATTTTTGAACGGTCGACCTCCAACTTTGTACTTAGCCTCTTGGCACTTCATTAATGAAAAGATTTTTTTTTTCGCCATTCCGTGTCTAGTTTTTCCTTTCTCTTTCCGATTGTAAGCAGGGCTGGTGCTTTGGCCTCAGACTTGTATCCCAATCTTTAGGCTGCTTTTCAATAAAGACTTGTTTCTCAGCTGTGTTTTGTTTTTCTTTCGCCCGACTTATTGGAATGTCTAAGTCCCAATCACACTGGTTGGGGGGCTCTGAACCCGGATTCTAAAAAAGTTTCGCCAAGTCTTGGAGCTCGGATTTGGAGCTCGCAGAGGTTACTCAGTTCAATTTTTGGATTTTTGAGGTACTGGGCTCGGACCTCGGGCCCCAAGGGCGGCGGTATCGGATTCGCATAGGTCGCTATTAAGGTATTTGACCGAGCCTTTGAGTTTGGCGTTTCAGAGCGTAGGTCCATTGGAATGTTAGGGCTGTTCCCTGAAGGAGAACGTGAGCCAGTGGTCAAACCATCGCCAGGGCTTTCATGATTATTGCCCTCGGGCTTCACCGAGGTTTCGGTGAGCGGGGTCGGAACCAGTAAAGGATACCTCAGCCCTTTCAAGCTTAATCGGCACGTCCGGGGTCGGGGCTATCTTTACGGGTCGAGATTGACGTCTCGACATATGGGGGCCGAATCGGGCCCTTATGCACGAGGGTTTACATGAGTTGTCATGGAGGTTGTCGGTAGATGGAGCATGCATGAGGTCAATGGGAGATTAGTCTTAAACCGACTTGTAGGAGCAACCCGGCTTCGGCCGGGATAAGGTCCCAATTTCAATCGGGATTTCGCTGGCAATACGTAGATAAATATAACAAGGCGAGCATCAAGCGGGATGTACCTTTTGCATCTCCGAAATTGCGCACCTTGTAGCGGAGTGGGTTGCCTTGTTTCCTCGCCGACTTTCGAAGTCACTTTTTGACTTTCGGAGAGCTTGGGCTTCTTATGAACCCGATGGCGCCCCGAGGTTGAGGGGGTTTGGGAATGCTCCATCAATCTGCGACGCTTCCCAAGGTCGAGGGAGTTTGGGACTCTACGGTCGACCCTCGGGGCATCCCGACCTTAGTCGAGGAATCGTGTGCCAGGTCGACGGGTCTGGGGACGCTCTATCGACCTGCGACGCTTCCCGAGGTCGAGGGAGTTTGGGACTCTACGGTCGACCCTCGGGGCATCCCGACCTTAGTCGAGGAATTGTGCGTCAGGTCGATGGATCTGGGAACGCTCTATCGACCTGCGACGCTTCCCGAGGTCGAGGGAGTTTGGAACTCTACGGTCGACCCTCGGGGCATTCCGACCTTAGTCGAGGAATCGTGCGTCAGGTCGATGAGTCTGGGAACGCTCTATCGACCTGCGACGCTTCCCGAGGTCGAGGGAGTTTGGGACTCTACGGTCGACCCTCCGGGCATCCCGACCTTAGTCGAGGAATTATGCGTCAGGTCGATGGGTCTGGGAACGCTCTATCGACCTGCGACGCTTTCCGAGGTCGAGGGAGTTTGGGACTCTACTGTAATGTCCAGGCCCACAACCTACTAGGCCCAATAAGAAATGGGCCCAGTTAAGGGTTTGGGCCCAAATTTCACTGTGGGTAGTGCTGTTATAATGTTTAAAAAAAAAAAAAAAGAAGGGATAAGACCGACAGGGAAGGGTGACCCTCACCCCTGCTGGCAGCCGATGCCGGCGCACCGGAGACAGGGGGCGGCGGCGGCCAGTCCCGGAGAGGGGAGGAATGGAGCGGATGGGACCTCTCAGAGGGGGGTCTCATCCTCTAAACAATTATTAAGCCTCTGCCGGCAACCCCAAGTCACAGACCCCCAAGAACACTGAACGAGAGAGAGAGCCGAAGCCCTGGAGCCGAAGGCGAAGGAGCCCTGAAGCTCCAAGAGGAAGGAGGGACTACCAGGGGGAAGAACTGCCCAACGGTAACTAGCAAAAGAGGTGTTGGAGAGGAGGCACCGCAGGTCATCCCCGGAAATGGTAAGCTCCTGTTTCCAAAATAAAATAGAGGAGGGACTCCGTACACGGTTCTCGACTGCAGCCTCTGCCGGCTCTCGGCCGGGGGGGGGGGGTTGCAGTCGGCCGGAGCCCCATTCCCTTCTTCTTCTTCAGTGGGATAGGGAGTCTCGGTGAAGAAAAGAAGGGAGGAAAGAAAAGAAGAAGAAAGATGAGAGAGGGAAGAGGGGACTCCCGTGTGCGGCCGCGAGCGTCGCCGACGCCTTGGAAGCTAGGTAAGCCCCTTCCTCCCTATCTTCTAATTTATTCAAGATAACAAAGAAAGAAACAAAGAGAGAAAGGAAGGGGAAGAAACAGGGCTCACCGCGTGCGGCCGCGAGCATCGCCGGCGTCGCTGGCCTCGGCCGCGAGCACCGCGGCGTTGCAGCCGGCCGAGAGCACCACGACCATCGCGCGGTGCGGCCGTGGGCTCAGTCGCGGGCATCCCGTGACACCGCTAGCTCTCCCGGCGCGTCTCTCCTCCGTGGGAGAAGGGAGGGCCGCCGTAGGCGCCGCCGGCCTCGGCTAGCCTCTCGAGAACTCCGTCACCCTCATCCCGAGCTCGCCTTCCTCTCTTCGCAGGAGAAGAAAGGGGGGAAGGAAAAGAGGGATCGGGAGAAGAAAAGAAAGGGAGGAGAACAGAAGAAAGAAAGGAAAAGAGAGAAGGAAAGGAAGGTTCGGGAAGAAACAGGGAAGAAATGAAAAAGGGAAAGAAAAAGAAAAAGAAAGAAAGAAAAAAAAAATATATAAAAAGGGGGGTTTAGCCAAATCTAACTAACCTAAGCCCAATTAGACTGGGCAAGTCTAAATCCGAGCTCAATCAGATTGTGCTAAGTCTGGACGAGCCCAAACTGCAAATTGGGTCAAATCCGAACCAAATTAGGCCCAAATTGATTTGGGTCCGAACCCAGTTGAGTGGAGTTAATCCCAGCAGGCCCAATTAATACTAAATTAGGCCCAGTAAATTGACAGAGGACCCAATTGGCTAGAAAAGGTTGGACCCAATTATAAACGAGGCCCAATCTGGTGTTAAATCGAACTCCAAAGGCTTTAAATTGGACTTGGCTAGATCCTTGGATGGGATCCAAGCAAGTAAGTTCATAGTATGAAGAACTAAGAGATTTTATAATAAATAAATGGGGAATAATGTAAACCCTATGATGTTGTTTTAGGTGATTAAGGATTTGTCACCTGGACTTGAGCAATTTGGAAAGCGAATTGAGGTAAGTAATCTACCTTAATCTTATCGTAGATCTTGTATTACGTTTTATAAGATGAACCAGTGTTTTTCATACAATTTGAATTGTATACATGATTTGTGAAGAAAGTAAGTAACTTGTTTTAATCTTGTTGTGAATCATGTATGTAAGTAGCCTGCCCTAATTTTTATGGATCATACATGAAATTTAACATGTTATGCATGTACTGTAGGCTAAGAATGATATATGTTTTATATTCCGTTATGCCTACAAAATACTGGGATTACGTTACATGCTAAGATATGAGTTATGAAATATGAACATGAGTGGTACATGTCAGTCACATAATTCATAGTTGTGCACATATTATGTTTTCATAGCTCTTGTGATACATGCAAAATGAATGGAGTTCCATGTTATGATTTTTCTTAGCATGAGTGTAAAGAATGATGATGATTTGCTCTAGCTGCATATTGCTTGTAAGGGGGTACCTAAGAACTACTAATGCTACGGGCCGAATGCAACTGAGCCGGCCTTGCCAGTGGCCGATAATGACTGAGCCAGCCCCGCCAGTGGCCGACTAATAACTGAGCAGGCCCTGCCAGTGACCATTTATGAATTCGCCGTAGCATTTATGAGGTACTACCTATACGGAGCATTATTTATGAACTCCTAAGAGCTACTGACCCAATGTAACTGAGCCGGCCTTGCCAGTGGCCGAGAATGACTGAGCCAGCCCCGCCAGTGGCCGCCTAATAACTGAGCCGGTCCCGCCAGTGGCCAAGAATGACTTCGCAGTAGCATTTGAGAGCACGACCACGGCATGCCGGGGGCACGGTTTCATATGCATACTTTATGAAAATGATATTTGAAGCATGATCATGAGGCTCATTTCAGAGCCTGGATATATGAGGCGGGTGCTTCCAAATCCTGCAGATGTGTTTTTGGGGAGAAGCATAATCGGTGAGGGGTGAAGGACGCTTGCGTGAAGCCCCGGAACCGGCCAACATCTGGCAGGGGAGCCCCGTGTTTCCCCCTCATGTGGGCCCGATAGTCACGTGCCCTGCGCAGGCGGGCCGTGACATCTATGAACGTGCATGGCCAAAGCATACATTGTTTTACAACGGGTTTTTTGAATATATCCTTATGCAATGTTGTATTTTGCTATAACAGCTATCTCCTTTAAATTGCATACATATTATGCCATGATGATGATTAGATAAATATGCATGTCAGCTTCTCAAACCCTGCATAAATATGGTTACCGTTATGTTCGATCCGGTAAGATTATGTATGATTACTTACTGAGCCGTGTAGCTCATATCCGTTCGTTTACTTTTTCTTTCAGATCCTTACCACTGATAGCTGCCAGAGACACGTTAGTTTGGTATCAGGGCTTCTTTCTTTTGGGGTAAAGCAAGAATACTTTTGTGTACATAAACTACATAGAAGCTCTGTATTTGGGTACTGACCAGCATGATGTACTAAGAATGCTTTCATATGAAAAGATTCGGTTGGTTTGACTATCCTGTTACCCAGGTATGAGGCTTCGTGCTATTGTGGGCGATAGTCGGCAATAGCACGGCCGTGTCACGGATCCGGGTCCGGGGCGTGACATTTCGTGATATCAGAGCAATAGGTTAATCATGAGTAAAAATTTCAAATTTTAATAAGGGAATGGGTAGTTAAGTCTCATTCGGGAGGATTCTGCATACTTGGAGAGAGAGAAAAAAAAAAAAATTTGGTGTTTTCAAACAGAATGGTAGCGAGCCATGCCAAAATAAGAATAAGCTAGTTTGGAGATTTCTCGATGGAGTAATTTGTATTTTGGATTATGATTAAAGTATATTTTGACTGATATTAAGTGGAGTACTAGCTATGGAATATTAAAGTACATGGTGATTATTTGTGTATTAGTATATAGGTGATTTTGGAAGTTTAACTTGATACCGGGTACTGTGGATAATACTTCTAGTTTGAAGTTAATTATTTTGATGGCAAGATAGGGTTCATTCATAAGTTGTTTAAGGCTTGGACAAGGAAAGCTTTTATATTCTTTGAGGTTAAAATCTGTATGACAATTATGCATGAAACTATTGTATAGAAAGAAAATATATCTGAGAATGACATTTAAGAGTTTCTCCTTTGTTTACTTGGAATGTGACATATTAGATCTTTTCAAATTACAATGCAAGATTGGTATTTTGATTGGAAGTCATTTAGTAAATTCTGGGATAATTTCCAATCTTGAAGAATATTTTTGGCTCATTTTATATGAATGGAGTTGCTGAAAATGTAAAATTTATTTAAAGCATTGTTACTTATTTAAGGGGATCTTATGTTGGGATACCCTTTCTTTACTCGTTCATGAAAAGGTAAAAGGAAGTTCTAGCTAAGTAACATACGATCTAGATGGAGGAAAGATTTGAAATACAAATACAGATGAGGAATTAAATAGTTCTGTTTGTAGGCAAATAGTATGTTGATCAAAAGTTATTTGTGAATTCAAAGGAATTTGATCAGAATGCGCAGCGAAAACATAGTGATCTGAATTATTTATCTAAGTTGGCCAGAAGTATTATTCTTTTGATTCGGAAAGTTTTAATAACAAAAGATTTGATCTGTTTTCTTGTGTAGTAAGATTTTTCTGGATAAATAAAAGGAGAATGTTCTGATTTCTGGATAGCACTGTGCTATCCTAGATTCTCCAGTTTTATGTCATGCTAAGAAACTTCTTAGCATCTTTTGACATGAATTAATAGATCATCGATTTTGATCTTGGATCTAGAATATGTTGGTATGTACCTTCTCCCTCTTAAATTTGAAGCTTGAAATTTTTAATTAATATCCATCCTTTATTCGATTGAAAGAAATTGAGGTTGTCAATTGACTTTGATGAATATCTATCAAGGGTGGATTGAAGTTGTTTATGATCTAATCTTGTGATAGATCGGGTAATCGAGAGCAGTTGATACTTTGACAAAGAAACTCGAAGTTCTTATTCAGAATTGAGATGTAGATTTTTGTGTATAAGAGAAAAGTTTGATTTAGATCACCTACCAAAAGAATCAAATCTGAAAATGTTAGACCTTATTCTTTTGATAAGATCTAATGATGAAACTGTATTGATGAATAGAATTATTGAAAAATTTGAATTAGAATTCTAATGGAGAAAAGTGTTGTTGATTCTCTGAATAATCTGGAGACAGCTATATAATTTCACCAGTGAGTTTTTCTATTGTGGCAATTCCTGGAAGATTTTGAGCATCTTAAATTTAGTATTAACGGATTGATGGTTCCTTAGGGCTTAGACCTGGAATGGCCCCTACACCTAGCTATAACATTTTCAATCTTTCTCTTCGAAAGGGGTTTGAGGTTTTGCTAGGATAAAGGTTGATCATTAAATTGTAAGCAAAGTTAAGAGAAGAAAGAGGATTATAGATTATGAAAAGTATTTGATGCTAATGCTCTCACCTATTTCTATTAACCCGATTACGACCGTTGTGTAGACTTAATCGAGAGCAATTAATTTCTTGGGCCAAGAATCATAGCATTTAAAATCTAAGGTTGGAAGATTAGTCTTCTTTTGGGAGAGATCAAAAGAACTCCTATATCATAAATAGAAGGGATCAAGTTTTGAGATGCCATGATTTTGCCAAAATCTTATCAGCAAGCATTTTAAGAGGGAGACTAACCGAGAACTAGAGGGTGACTCGATGGTTGAATACTTTTAAAGCTTGAACCTTAAGGTATGACTAATTTCGAGGACGAAATTTATTTTAAGGGGGGTAGGATGTAATGTCCGGGCCCACAACCTACTAGGCCCAATAAGAAATGGGCCCAGTTAAGGGTTTGGGCCCAAATTTCACTGTGGGCAGTGCTGTTATAATGTTTTAAAAAAAAAAAACGAAGGGATAAGACCGACAGGGAAGGGTGACCCTCACCCCTGCTGGCAGCCGATGCCGGCGCACCGGAGACAGGGGGGCGGCGGCGGCCAGTCCCGGAGAGGGGAGGAATGGAGCGGATGGGACCTCTCAGAGGGGGGTCTCATCCTCTAAACAATTATTAAGCCTCTGCCGGCAACCCCAAGTCACAGACCCCCAAGAACACTGAACGAGAGAGAGAGCCGAAGCCCTGGAGCCGAAGGCGAAGGAGCCCTGAAGCTCCAAGAGGAAGGAGGGACTACCAGGGGGAAGAACTGCCCAACGGTAACTAGCAAAAGAGGTGTTGGAGAGGAGGCACCGCAGGTCATCCCCGGAAATGGTAAGCTCCTGTTTCCAAAATAAAATAGAGGAGGGACTCCGTACACGGTTCTCGACTGCAGCCTCTGCCGGCTCTCGGCCGGGGGGGGGGGTTGCAGTCGGCCGGAGCCCCATTCCCTTCTTCTTCTTCAGTGGGATAGGGAGTCTCGGTGAAGAAAAGAAGGGAGGAAAGAAAAGAAGAAGAAAGATGAGAGAGGGAAGAGGGGACTCCCGTGTGCGGCCGCGAGCGTCGCCGGCGCCCTGGAAGCTAGGTAAGCCCCTTCCTCCCTATCTTCTAATTTATTCAAGATAACAAAGAAAGAAACAAAGAGAGAAAGGAAGGGGAAGAAACAGGGCTCACCGCGTGCGGCCGCGAGCATCGCCGGCGTCGCTGGCCTCGGCCGCGAGCACCGCGGCGTTGCAGCCAGCCGTGAGCACCACGACCATCGCGCGGTGCAGCCGTGGGCTCAGTCGCGGGCATCCCGTGACACCGCTAGCTCTCCCGGCGCGTCTCTCCTTCGTGGGAGAAGGGAGGGCCGCCGTAGGCGCCGCCGGCCTCGGCTAGCCTCTCGAGAACTCCGTCACCCTCATCCCGAGCTCGCCTTCCTCCCTTCGCAGGAGAAGAAAGGGGGGAAGGAAAAGAGGGATCGGGAGAAGAAAAGAAAGGGAGGAGAACAGAAGAAAGAAAGGAAAAGAGAGAAGGAAAGGAAGGTTCGAGAAGAAACAGGGAAGAAATGAAAAAGGGAAAGAAAAAGAAAAAGAAAGAAAGAAAAAAAAATATATATAAAAAGGGGGGTTTAGCCAAATCTAACTAACCTAAGCCCAATTAGACTGGGCAAGTCTAAATCCGAGCTCAATCAGATTGTGCTAAGTCTGGACGAGCCCAAACTGCAAATTGGGTCAAATCCGAACCAAATTAGGCCCAAATTGATTTGGGTCCGAACCCAGTTGAGTGGAGTTAATCCCAGCAGGCCCAATTAATACTAAATTAGGCCCAGTAAATTGACAGAGGACCCAATTGGCTAGAAAAGGTTGGACCCAATTATAAACGAGGCCCAATCTGGTGTTAAATCGAACTCCAAAGGCTTTAAATTGGACTTGGCTAGATCCTTGGATGGGATCCAAGCAAGTAAGTTCATAGTATGATGAACTAAGAGATTTTATAATAAATAAATGGGGAATAATGTAAACCCTATGATGTTGTTTTAGGTGATTAAGGATTTGTCACCTGGACTTGAGCAATTTGGAAAGCGAATTGAGGTAAGTAATCTACCTTAATCTTATCGTAGATCTTGTATTACGTTTTATAAGATGAACCAGTGTTTTTCATACAATTTGAATTGTATACATGATTTGTGAAGAAAGTAAGTAACTTGTTTTAATCTTGTTGTGAATCATGTATGTAAGTAGCCTGCCCTAATTTTTATGGATCATACATGAAATTTAACATGTTATGCATGTACTGTAGGCTAAGAATGATATATGTTTTATATTCCGTTATGCCTACAAAATACTGGGATTACGTTACATGCTAAGATATGAGTTATGAAATATGAACATGAGTGGTACATGTCAGTCACATAATTCATAGTTGTGCACATATTATGTTTTCATAGCTCTTGTGATACATGCAAAATGAATGGAGTTCCATGTTATGATTTTTCTTAGCATGAGTGTAAAGAATGATGATGATTTGCTCTAGCTGCATATTGCTTGTAAGGGGGTACCTAAGAACTACTAATGCTACGGGCCGAATGCAACTGAGCCGGCCTTGCCAGTGGCCGATAATGACTGAGCCAGCCCCGCCAGTGGCCGACTAATAACTGAGCAGGCCCCGCCAGTGACCATTTATGAATTCGCCGTAACATCTATGAGGTACTACCTATACGGAGCATTATTTATGAACTCTTAAGAGCTACTGACCCAATGTAACTGAGCCGGCCTTGCCAGTGGCCGAGAATGACTGAGCCAGCCCCGCCAGTGGCCGCCTAATAACTGAGCCGGTCCCGCCAGTGGCCAAGAATGACTTCGCAGTAGCATTTGAGAGCACGACCACGGCATGCCGGGGGCACGGTTTCATATGCATACTTTATGAAAATGATATTTGAAGCATGATCATGAGGCTCATTTCAGAGCCTGGGTATATGAGGCGGGTGCTTCCAAATCCTGCAGATGTGTTTTTGGGGAGAAGCATAATCGGTGAGGGGTGAAGGACGCTTGCGTGAAGCCCCGGAACCGGCCAACATCTGGCAGGGGAGCCCCGTGTTTCCCCCTCATGTGGGCCCGATAGTCACGTGCCCTGCGCAGGCGGGCCGTGACATCTATGAACGTGCATGGCCAAAGCATACATTGTTTTACAACGGGTTTTTTGAATATATCCTTATGCAATGTTGTATTTTGCTATAACAGTTATCTCCTTTAAATTGCATACATATTATGCCATGATGATGATTAGATAAATATGCATGTCAGCTTCTCAAACCCTGCATAAATATGGTTACCGTTATGTTCGATCCGGTAAGATTATGTATGATTACTTACTGAGCCGTGTAGCTCATATCCGTTCGTTTACTTTTTCTTTCAGATCCTTACCACTGATAGCTGCCAGAGACACGTTAGTTTGGTATCAGGGCTTCTTTCTTTTGGGGTAAAGCAAGAATACTTTTGTGTACATAAACTACATAGAAGCTCTGTATTTGGGTACTGACCAGCATGATGTACTAAGAATGCTTTCATATGAAAAGATTCGGTTGGTTTGACTACCCTGTTACCCAGGTATGAGGCTTCGTGCTATTGTGGGCGATAGTCGGCAATAGCACGGCCGTGTCACGGATCCGGGTCCGGGGCGTGACATCTACGGTCGACCCTCGGGGCATCCCGACCTTAGTCGAGGAATTGTGCGTCAGGTCGATGGGTCTGGGAACGCTCTATCGACCTGCGACGCTTCCCGAGGTCGAGGGAGTTTGGGACTCTACGGTCGACCCTCGGGGCATCCCGACCTTAGTCGAGGAATCTGAGGATCACAAACGACCCGATATTAGAAAAGATAATGATAATCATTGAAAAGAGACGAATCATTATAAAGAGGAGACTGAGTCCATGTTCATGATTGCCTAGAACCCCTTGGGGTTTCATTGGTAATACATCCGTAGATTCTCGGAGTTCCAGCTTCGCGGAATAGGAGTCCCTTCGAGAGATTTCAACTTGTATGCTCCGGGTCGTTGTACTCGGGCGATTTGATATGGCCCTTCCCAGTTTGGGGCGAGCTTTCCCTGCTCAGTTGGATGAGAAGCCTCGGCTCTCCTGAGGACGAGGTCCCCCACCTTGAAGAGCTTGGGCTTAACTCTGGAGTTGTAGTACTGGGCCGTTTTCTGCTGGTACCTTGCCATGCGGACCCGGGCGACCTCTCGTGTCTCTTCGACGAGATCCAGATTATTTCTGAGTCGGGAAGAGTTGGAGTCGGGGTCGTAGTGCTCCACCCTCGAAGAGGGGAGGCCGATTTCCAGCGGGATGACAGCCTCCGTGCCATATGCCAGGTTGAAGGGGGTCTCTCCAGTGGGTAACCGGAACGTAGTCCGGTATGCCCAGAGGACGTTGTACAAGTCCTCGACCCACTGTCCTTTGGATCGATCAAGCCTAGCCTTGAGTCCCTACAAAATGGTACGATTAGTTACCTCAGTTTTCCCGTTTGTCTGGGGATGGGCGACCGAAGTGAAGCGGTGATCGATGCCGAGCTCGGAGCAAAATTCTCTGAAGTGGACGTTGTCGAACTGCCGGCCATTGTCAGATATAAGGATACGGGGGAGTCCGAATCTGCAGATTATGGACTTCTATACAAAGTCCCGCATCTTCTGCTCGGTAATCCGGGCCACAGGTTCAGCTTCAACCCATTTGGTGAAGTAGTCGATGGAGACGACCAAAAATTTTCTTTGCCCGGTGGCCAGAGGAAAGGGCCCCAGAATATCGATCCTCCACTGGGCAAATGGCCAGGGGGCGATAATTGAAGTTAGCGGGGCCGAAGGTCGGCGTTGGATGCTGGCGTTCCGTTGACACCGGTCACACTTCCGAACAAAGTCCGTTGCATCTTTCTGGAGCGTGGGCCAGAAATATCCTTGCTGCAGGATCTTATGGGCTAGCGCCCGACCTCCCAGGTGATTTCCGCAAATCCCTTCATGGACCTCTCGAAGGGCATAGTCCGCCTCCGAGGGGCGGAGACATCTAAGGAGAGGAGAGGTGAATGACCGACGGTAGAGCCTGTTTTCATATAGGACATACCGGGAAGCTTGAAACCTGATCCGGCGGGCCTCTATCTCATCATGAGGGAGGGTTCCGTCCTGGAGATAGCGGGCGAACCCGTCGATCCAGCTTGGCTCGAAGTCGATGCACATGGTTGGTTCAGTCGCACCCCGCCTGGAGGCAATAGCCTCCTCGGCCTTAGCATACTTCCGAGCTCGGGCCAGCATCTCGGTGAAGTCGGCCGGGAAGCTTTTCTCGATAGAGAAGAGGAATCGATAAGAACGAGCCCCAGTTTTTAGGGCCGACATGGCTATTGACTGGTCCAGCTCACGGACTTCCCACGTGGCGGCGGTAAAGCGGTCCAGATACTCCTTGAGGGATTTCCCCTCCTTCTGCTTGATATCCAGGAGGGAGTCCGACGTCCGCCGCTGGCGTCGGCTGGCAGCAAAGTTGGTAGCGAACTGCCTGCCGAGTTGCTCGAAAGAGGATACCGTGCTCGGCTTTAGCCCAGAAAACCAAAGCCGAGCTGTCCCTCGAAGAGTCGCCGGGAAGGCCTTACAAAGCATGGCCTCCGAGGATCCTTGCAGTGCCATGAGAGCTCGGTAGCTCTCCAAATGGTCGAGGGGATCGGTAACGCCGCTGTAGGGCTCCACTTGAGGCATCTTGAACCTCGTGTGGACCGGCTCATCCTCGATTTGGCGAGAGAAGGGGGACTTGGTGGTAAATTCAAAATCCCCCTCCTGTCTTGCCTTCTTGCTGTGGAGCGCTTCGATCTGGCGCTCCAAGTGCTCGACTTTCCTGTCGAGCTCCCCAACCTGAGGAATCGTCACCGTGGTTTGCTCCGGCTCACGGTGGTCCGGGGCCGACTCGGCTTCAGAGGGTTGGGGTCTTCTGTTGAGACCTTCCCCCGGCAGCTCTCTCTGGGGGGAGGCCCGCCCTTCGTTATTGGCCCTGGAAGAGCCATGAAGATTCTGCCCTTGGAGAATCGGGCCGTTGGGAGGAAACTCCGGCAGGATCTGGGCCTGTGGGGGGAGCGTAGGTAAGGCCTCCTCGCGCCGCAGACCTTGGACGGCAGCGGCCAGGGCCTGGACTTGCTGCACCAGGGCATTGAATTGCTCCGGCTGGACCTGAGGAACCGGGTCAGCCGGAGTAGGCGAATTCTTGACGGAGTGTCCAGGACTCTGTGGGGGACGCCGGAAAATGTTGGAGGCTCCCTTACTTCTCAACTTCATGATCGCGACTCGGTCCCTTCCTCTAGCGCCAACTGTTGCTGGAAATTGGACCCGGGGGCGGTCGTCGGTTGAGGAGGGGGAGCTGTCGGTGGACACAGGTGGGTGACGATCCGTCGGCGAGCGGCGTCCTCCGTCGGGGTGCCTGCAAAAAAGCCGGTGGCCAGATCTTCCGGCGCCGGCCCTCCGATGCTTAAGTCAGAGGAGGAAAACTTCGTTTAAAGGAGAAAGGAGGGAGGTAAGTTTTTCTCCGTTTTGTGTGTCCAACCCCCCTCGGGAAGCAAGGGTCCCCTTTTTATAGGGGGCCGGATTACCTGTGATGTGATAGGGCGAGACCGTCGTACGACTCAGCACGTTGCTTGGACTGGCACACGATCAGGTGAATCATTGCATTGATGTCGGAGGTGAGGCCGTCGTACGACTTGAGCTGGCGCGCGATCGGGTGAATCATTGCATTGATGTCGGAGGTAAGGCCGGGGTCAGAGAATTGTCACGGCCGACAGGACCCTGCTAAGCTGATTTGCCGTGGAGAGCTGAGGATCCGTAGATAATAGGAGCCATGCGCATTAATTGTTGAGTGAGTCGGAGATGTGCATTAATTGTTGAGTAAGTCGGAGATGTGCATTAATTGTTGAGTAAGCCGGAGATGTGCATTAATTGTTGAGTGAACTGTGGGTTTGCAGAGATCATGCATAATAAATGCTGGGGCGGTGGCAGGGTATGGCCCTCGGCCAGACTTCGGAAGGGTACAGCCATGGTAGGTGGGCGACGAGGGCGGACCTCCGGGGTCGGGAGCTCTCCGGGTCGGACGTTCCGAGGTCGGGCGCCGACCTCGGTCGTCTAAGGTCGGCAGTCGTGCGGTCTTCTGGTGACGAGGTTACTATGTTCTGGGGGGGAAAACCGCATTCCCCTTCCTCTAGCGCCAACTGTTGCTGGAAATTGGACCCGGGGGCGGTCGTCGGTTGAGGAGGGGGAGCTGTCGGTGGACACAGGTGGGTGACGATCTGTCGGCGAGCGGCGTCCTCCGTCGGGGTGCCTGCAAAAAAGCCGGTGGCCGGATCTTCCGGCGCCGGCCCTCCGATGCTTAAGTCAGAGGGGGGAAACTTCGTTTAAAGGAGAAAGGAGGGAGGTAAGTTTTTCTCCGTTTTGTGTGTCCAACCCCCCTCGGGAAGCAAGGGTCCCCTTTTTATAGGGGGGCCGGATTACCTGTGATGTGATAGGGCGAGACTGTCGTACGACTCAGCACGTTTCTTGGACCGGCACACGATCAGGTGAATCATTACATTGATGTCGGAGGTGAGGCCGTCGTACGACTTGAGCTGGCGCGCGATCGGGTGAATCATTGCATTGATGTCGGAGGTGAGGCCGGGGTCAGAGAATTGTCACGGCCGACAGGACCCTGCTAAGCTGATTTGCCGTGGAGAGCTGAGGATCCGTAGATAATAGGAGCCATGCGCATTAATTATTGAGTGAGTCGGAGATGTGCATTAATTGTTGAGTAAGTCGGAGATGTGCATTAATTGTTGAGTGAGCCGGAGATGTGCATTAATTGTTGAGTGAACTGTGGGTTTGCAGAGATCATGCGTAATAAATGCTGGGGCGGTGGCAGGGTATGGCCCTCGGCCAGACTTCGGAAGGGTACAGCCATGGTAGGTGGGCGACGAGGGCGGACCTCCGGGATCGGGAGCTCTCCGGGTCGGACGTTCCGAGGTCGGGCGCCGACCGAGGTCGTCTAAGGTCGGCAGTCGTGCGGTCTTCTGGTGACGAGGTTACTATGTTCTGGGGGGGGGGGAAAACCGCATTCCCCCAACAGTAAGTACTTTTAACCGCGTGGATCATGACCAACAGTACATATCTTTAATTTAGATACTTATTTATTAATTTTAGGCTCAAGAGTGGATACCCTCTTTTGTCGAAAAAAGTAGATTTTATTGTATATTTATTAATAATGAAAGTGGAGAGGGACTCGGGGGAGAGGCTTTAGATCTGATCGATACAAATCCCAGGAATCTACCAACAGACATTTTTATACAAACATCAAAAGACTCGCTGGCATCCCATATGAAAGGCTTGCCTCCGGTAAATATTTTCTGGAGTACGATTTCTTGTCTATATTTTCTTTTTCTCGAGGTATTTACCCCCCATTGTACCAAAAAAAAAAAAAAAAAACCCTCATGCAAAACCTCCCATCTGTTGTTTCAAATCACGAGTTGAAATGGAATGCCTGCATACAAGTCTCTTGGAAATTAACAAGAATCCTTTTCTAAAATTTCTGGCACGACAGAGGCAGAGTATATATATAATAGGCTGCACGAGGCTGTCTTGCATCATGCAAGGGGATGGGAAAGAAAATTGAAATGATTCAAACAGGCCGCTATTCTGACGAATAACGTCAAATAAAATTATGAAACTTCTTACTCAATTTTTTACAGCTGTCCACAGCTCTACACCTTCCTTCTTGTAACCCCAAAAATAATAGCTACTGTAGGAAGACAGCCAAACAGCTCTTATACAACAATATCAAAGCCAAAGCCAGGGTTCGGAGATTGAAAAGCCCAAGCTCAACCCACATATTTATGCTTCGATACAGCGGCAAATGACGCTTACAATTATATATTGAGACATGCCCTTCTCACCTATCACTCTGCAGTTCTCAAAAAGGTCCAGAAAAGACATGAAGATACCACTAATAAGCACATCAGCAAATAACAGAAGCAGCTATCAGAGCAGGACCCAAAGGTGGATAAAGTAATCTTCCCTGGTAGCTCACAGAAACATTAGCTCTACCAGAGCAGACTGTGATCCTCAGGAGGAGGAAATCACACATCATTCACCCTGGGGTTGCCAGATCCGCTCGACGGCTTAGCCACGTATATTTGCTTCATCTTGGCGGAGGAAAAATTCTTGTCTGCACCTGAACCCTGGTTTCTTCCCTGGTATCCTGTCCTACGGTGCCACTCACCTCCAGAACCCATCTTCTTAGAAGCCCCACTTCGCTGATCAGCATATACAATTGGATGAAGGTAATGCTGACCTGATGATGTTGGCTGTTGTGGCTTAGATGAAGATCCTGAAGTCCGGCTGGCAGTGTTATTGCTAGTTTCCCCAACACAGCTGCTCTCACTGCCACTGGTAACGGTAGTTCTTGCTGAGGTCTTGTTTGTGTTGGACACCTTGTCATTGTTCCCACTTGCAGGGCAGTATGAAGGCCTAACGGTTTGGGCATTGGACATACTGGAAGCTGGTTGTTCCAACAGACCCAACTCACCTGAGAATTCTGAGGTGGTAGATCTTTGAACTGGGATGTTTCTACTGCCATCATCTGGTTCTGATGAGCGAGGCTCATGGAACTGGTTATTTCCTGTAGATGCATCTACTGGCAAACTACGGCTATGCTGTGGAGGCATCCCACCCTCTATATGATGCTGTTGGAGTGGCATGGATAGCGGAACAGAGTGGAGCGGTGGAGCAGGTACATGAGACCAGCGAGCTTGCATTGGTACGTCGGATGACTGGAAGGACAACATGTTTAAATCAAAGTCAAATTCATTCAAGATAAAAGAATAATTAACGGAGAATACAGCACATTGGCAAATGAGGAAAAATTAACATTCAAGTCATCGGCATTAACAAACTTGCAATATTCAGATACCAAAGAAACAGCAGCATGACAATTTGACTTCTGACAGCACTAGCATAAATAATGTGTTTCCTTCCTAAACCTGCATACTGCGTAAGGAATAGCATATAGTCGTGAAAGATGCAGCACATCCCCTCTAGACTGTTTATTTTGTGTGTTCATGTGTGCAAACGTTTGTGTGTGCCAGGGGAGTCGCTGCAATTTGAAGACAAACGTACATATACGAAACACATACAAGTCTCATCAGTCTCTTAACTCTTAACCTACATACTGACCCTCATATCACAGGTCTTAATTCCATCCATCTTGAGTTGGCTTTGTAATACTGCTTTGGATACACTCAATAGAGATTCATATTCTCCGTCAATCCAAGCATTTCTCAAATCCCTTCTCAGCACCTCCACCCAAGACTTCCCAATCGAGATATTAAACCCCCATAAGTGCCTCAATGACAATGATCTCACCACACTCCACCGCCGACCAATTAACCTTAAAAATTCATGATATGTAATGTGACACTCCATCCAAATCCCACTCCATCTTTCTATGATAAACTTCATAGCACATACCTAGCTAAAAATGTTTCACATCCCTTTCACATTTATAATAGCTAATTTTTGCTTTTTCTTTAGAGAAACATACCTGAAATGGCATGATGTCGAACATGGTCAAAGGAGAAGCCATTGGCATAAGAGGTGATCCTGGGCCCAGATGCTGAATAGGAGTAGGCATGCTGTGCGAGGTGCACTGACCAGAAACAACATTTAGATTATCAAGGTTACCCTCGGTATCACCCACTGTGGAAGATGCTGGGTTATGCTTCCAGTCAGGTTGTTTTCCAGTAGGAATATAAGTAGTACCCATAAAACTTAGGCCTACTTGCCCAAACTGTCCAACTGGAGAAAAATGGTTGTAGACAACCATATGAGGGCCTTGAACACCAGGGATTCCTCCAGGACTGATGAAAGGTCCAGTGAACCCTGCTGGAGGGCCATAGAACGAATCCACACCAGAAGGGCATTGTGGCCAAGCCCCAATTGGACCAGAGCCCAAAGTGGTACTTCTTTGTGATTGTCCCTGGGTGCCACCTGACTCATCATGGGGCCCAAAGGCAAAAATACGCCCCCCTAACATTGGGTTCATCTCAAAGCAGGGGAAATGAGAAGGTGGTGCTCCAGGGAAATGTGAAAGCATTGGTCCAGAACTTTGGGGGCTGGGTAAAGGAGGCCATAATGAAAGTGATGGAGTATCAACAGAAAGATCAGCTGGCAGAGCAACAGTCAAGGACTCTTCACCGGCTGATTGACCAGTTACTTCTCGACTGGTTGTCACACCTGTTGCAAAGTTTAGCACCATCATTATTGTGCAAAAGCATTAACACTTCAAAGCATATAACGTACGATTTTGGTCATGAAATAGAATGACTCATTTCTCACCTCCTGCAGCTAACCCAGTGACATCTGCACTACTGAAGCTTTTGGCATCTGAAGCAGAAGTTGGGTGCATGTCAGATCCAACTACCTCATCATTAGTAATAGCCGCTACAGCAACAGCAGATGCAGCTGCTTCAGCTTCAGCCTCTGGATCTTCTAAATTTGGACAAGGTTCATCAGGATGCTTCTCTTTATCGAAGAACATGTTGCAATCATTGTTAGCTGCAAGCAAGTTACGATCAATTTTGACATCCAACCGACATGAACCTGGGGGCCCAAGTCCATTAGAGATAGTTCTGCTAAAAGGAGGTAGAATGCTTGGTGATGTAACAGCTCCTGAACTTGGTGAAAATATGTTTTGAAAGTCAAACAGTATGACCACAAAATTACATAGAAGTGATAATTTCAAGCAGAAAATTGCTTACCAAATTGAATTTTCTCCCCAGCAAGGAGGGAGTTAATGGGACTTGGAGACGAACAGAAAGGTTTTTCTTGAGCCATGATAGATGCCATGGGTTTATGGGGCTCTGGAACCATGCCAGAAGTTACATGTGAATCAAATTGTGCTGGCTTCATAGCTTCATCAAGCTGAGTCTGTGTCAAGGCCATCACCTGAAAAAGTTGATACCGATAGGTTAAAAGGTGCACAACCACAGAAATCATAAGACAACAAACATCAGCTGAAATGACGTCAAAATTTAGTATGCTGGCGTCTGAAAGTAAAATCAACTTCAATATGGAAGATGTGCAAATCGGCCAAGCCCAAACAACTACCTAGGCCTAATTTTGTATTGTTTGGGATGGGTTTTCAAGATTGGCCTGCTGAAAATTTTGTATCTGCTTTGGCATTCGTAAATATAGACAGAAAATCAATGCTCCTCTTCTATAATAGTTACCTCTTAAAGCTTGTCTCATGACAGATAAATTCCGTCCAACCAGATCAATAGGCTATCATTTTTAAACAAGACTATTGTTAATAATGGCTAAAGACAACAAAAAAGGTAGAAATGTAGGTGATGCATCGGTTAGCAGAATAACGAATGCTCTCCAAGCAGCCAGCTGAGCTGCAATTATCATTTCTACCCTAGGAAAACTCATTTTGACCAAATCCAGATGGTGATTCCGTTAAATATGTGCTATATTTATGTGTGATATTTAACATACGGGCAAACATTTATTTGTGCATATACTCATTAAGGCAGACAGATACCAAAAAAAGATGCCTGGGGGCCTCCCACAGATAGTACAGAGAAATCATTCAAATCATGCGAGTTGCCAAGCAACAAAATGCAGAGACAATATCCTTTTACATACCGAGCTATCTATTGAAGAACTTCCATCCATCATCTTTGAGAAAAAAAGACTAAACATGCCTCAGGTGATCAACTGAGACCAAATCCATAAAAATTCTGATGTTTGACATGCGTACATAGGCTGAGCAACTAAAAAAAACTCTGATGGCAATTTTGGTGATGATGTCCTCCATAGAATCATCTCCAGTAGTCAAGAATCGTGCATGGCCTCATAGTCAACTTTGTGCATGATCTAATTCAATGGGAGCTCTTTGCTATGTATAAACAATTTCAAGGACTGAGACTGATGGGTCAATGAAGCGGGAGGACAAGAAAAAAAGCATGAAGAAGTCCCTCAAAACCCCAGCTAGACCATTTACACGCCACTCACCATACCAAAAACAGTGATACAGGCCAGCCTAAGAATATAAGCAAGAATCGTCTCACCTCTCAGATCTTTTATAAGCAGTATTATTCACATACTTTGCAACCAAGTTATCAAAGGCAATTATATTATTTAAGTCAAGGAACTCATTATCCATCAGCATATACATGCGCTTAGGTTGATAATATGTCTTCTAAGCTAGATGACTAGTACCTTGACACTCATATGAATGGAAATAACAAGGGGAGAGGGATCTCTTCCTTTATTTATTTTTTCAAAGAAGAAAAGGCAAAATAAGCCAGCATTGCTTTTCAAATGGGTTTGGAGGTTTGGGACACACTAGAGCCTGTTCTAGTGATGAAGAAAGCAGAGCAAGACCGGCAGTATAATGAAGGCTTAAGGCTTGTTCATCAAGAATAATATGAAGCATGAATTGAGGCAATTTCAAATTTGCCCACATACTAGCTATGCCTTAATTGATTGAGGGCAAAATAGTAATCACCCTAACAGAATCCCTACCACTGCAATGTTTCAAATAGTATGAGTGCTTTCGTTATTGTCAAATGCGGTGTATAAGGCTGCATACGCAGCCACATATGCAGATGCAATTCCATGACTATTACATTTCCTATATGCAGCTAATATATGTGGTTGGGGTGCATATGGCATGGAGATCCATTTAGTACTAACTAGGCACATATGTAGTCCGCTTATCACTGCGCAACCACACATGCATCTCTTCGGTATTGTACAATGACATATGTAGCCTCACTCTTACGCAGGCCCTGTGGAAGGGACAAGCTAAGGCTGATGATTGAGTTGGATAGGATCTGATTCACCAGATTCATAAATAATAATTATATTAATATTATAATTATATAACTATTTGCTATCAGGAATAAAGTATCAAGTACTAAGCACTAATCATGAAATCTTATTGTTATTAATATTGCTATTATTATGGTTGTATGTAATATATTTTATATATTTTAAAATATAGAAAAATACTAACAGCATATGTGCCCAAATACCACACATAGGCTATGCAGTCCCTTGACCACCTGCATACAGCAGTCGCCTTTTAAGAATTTTTTATTTTTAAATTCTCGGAGATTCCAAACATGGGGATAATTTTTATGCAAATACATTTTCTGCACATCATATGAAATCAAGTTCTGTAAACTCCATTTTCATTTTGATTTTTCAGCAAGGCTAAATAATTTTGTTTTTGGAATTTTAAATGACTTCGGTAGTTTTGAATTTAGTTTTAGCCAAATAATTTTTAAAAAATAATAAAATGACAAAAAAGGAAATGTAAAAACATGCCAAGAAAATATATTGCGCATCATCTAGGCATATCATGTTGTTTGGGTATGATGACATATTGTTTTGGTAATTTTATAAACACGTCAAAAACATGTTTGACATCATTTATGGCACTGGGTCATGTTTAGCAATGTTTAGCATTGCTTAAACATCAAAGACCTTTCATAATTCTTAAATTTAAAAGGCACTTTTCTTTGGAGAGGAAAAATGTGTCAAGTAATAACCAATAATAAGTGTTTAAAAAATAACCACACGCCATGAAACAGTCTCCAAGAGTCTAGAAGCAGTAGATTTTGGCTTACACTTTTGTAGCCTCTATGCCAATTCTAAAACAAGACAAGCTTGATGTGATTAAAAGCGCATGAATTAGGCAAATCCAAATCCAATCCAACTCATCATGAACTCAATTAAAAAGAAAAGAAAACAACATGAACATCTAAGTTGGTTTGAATCTTAAGATAGACCTTAAAACTCAACCATATTGGATTTGATTCTACCAGAATTATATCCAACACTGATATTAAAATCCTATGGCTGACATAATTTTGTTTCATGTTCCATAAAAATCCTAGATCTATATTCAAATTATGATGGATTTGATTCATGTCAGACCCTAACTCAATCAGACCAATTTCCAGTGATACTTTTACCTATGCTTTTCTCTTGCTGTCTTCCCTCTTCTAGAAATAAGTGCCCTTGCGCATTTAATAATCACCAAAAAATGAAAAAGTACTCCAGGAAGCATTTTTTAGGTGATTATAAAAGAACATTTTTTAAAAATAAGCAAAAGCTATACCAAACATGCCCAATAAATCATTTTGAAAAAATGAGTTGAACAAATTAAGAAATGATTCAAAAAACTCAAGGAAATTAAGAGAACACAAATTAGCTGAACAAATTGCACATGTATATAATGATTTGGCACACAAGTCAGTTTTGGCCAAAAATTTGAAAGGATGCCAAATTTAGATTTGTTATAGTCAAAAGAAAATCATATTCCCATTCCATTTTGAAGTTTTATTTGAAACTTCAAACATGCATGAAGCATTAATAGCATGCATGTTACATACAATAGATTGCCCAAAGTGCCGGATCGATCTAAAAGCAAGTTTGCAGTGTGTTGGGCTGTATTTAGACAATCAAATTGTTGTCCTTGGACACAGATAATTGGCTGAAGCTCCCCCCAAAAAAGCTAGAGATAATAATCATTGTTGGCATTTTAAAGTTCAACAGAAATCATTACTTACATCCAATGTGATATGAGGCTAGTAAATATACATGCTGGGTTAACATGTCACTGTTAACATGCAAAGGAAACATGTCTTACAGGCAAAATTCATTCATCAGAATGTACATCCACAGCACTGCAAGATCATTCATCCCATAACTACACTCAAAATGTTCTCAGATGTTCCTCTATGTTTCTGAACTATTTTCAGTATTCTAGTTGACTAGAAAGAGCAAGACAATGGAATGGAACATATAGATGTGATTATTCATATTCTCCATCTAGAAAACTCCGAGAGAAAACAACTACCAGTATTGGTATGGATATACCTAAGTGTCAATTCTCATACTGGTGGCACATTCATGTAAGAATATGCACATAACATAGACAACCATAACATGAGCTGGAATACTATCAGACCAAAAAAACATTGATGCAGACTAGATGAGACATAGGCAAACAATTCCCAATAACATTCATGTCCTTGATCTATTTGCCTAATACTGCTATGGGTGATGGGGATGACCTCTCTTACGATTAATGTATAAGATACTAATTGTACTTGTGCTAGCTGTTTCATGCGCAGCATTGTTATACCATATCATGTATCAGATAGATCATCTTGCATAACAATGCATAATATGCAAGTCCCAAACTAGGAAGCAAGGATACTTCAAACTACATGCTGTGTTCATATCTGATACCGATACTCGTCAGATACTTCTCGCTCTCAGATGCATGTCCAATACTTGACTAAAGTTTCTCATTTTTCAAAACAAAAAAAGGTTTCTAGATACTTCCCAGATACACCCGAGATCCTTCCCTGATACCTCCAAATATGAGATGTACGGCTTTCTTTCTTTCTTTATTGAACCTTTTCCTGATGAATGGTCAATTTTGTAGTTTATGTGATTAATATTAAAATACGAGGCATGGATTGAGGTCTAACAATTTAAATAATGATTAAATGATAGGCTTATAAAAGTTGATACTTGAAGCTACCAAATATGGATTATATTTTTGGATGCTTTTTTACATATATTCTTATGTATATATATTTATCTACGTATATATGCATGTATCTATGTACAAAATACTAATATTATTAATATTATAATAACATTATTACTAATTATTATAGCATACTAAGATATATTAAGGTATTATATATTATAATAGAAGCATATCCATGAGAGAGCTAAAGTGCTCTTGGAACAGCTAAGACCATTTTAGTGTGACATATTGTCTTTGAAATAGCATAGATCGCCAATGATGGTTGTTCCACCACCAACACTTTAGTTTTGCACCCCAACACCATATTCATATCTTTCAATCCCTCTCAACTCTCCATATCTAAAGCAAGCACAAATATCAAGTCCAAGCATTGGCTGCAATCAGATGCAGCACCTTAAAGGTGATTTAACTAAGCTGTATTTCAGTTGTTTGACAGCACAAGAATATCTGCAGCCACGAGGTCACAATATCAAATCCAACCATCCATTAAAGAACAAATGGCAATCAGAATGCCACATTCCACATCAATCAGAAAACAGTACAGCAAAAGACTCTAACATGGCATAAAATCTTATGTTATTGTACAGTGTCAGCCATCTCGAATACTACAAATGCCATTGCTGCTATACCTATTCCACAAGTTCATACCTAAGTGGTTGCAATTGGCAGCACACCTTCAGAAAGAAACAAATCAAACTGAGTATGCCGTAGGATTTGGTTGCACCACATTTTCCGTTGTTACTGATAACATACAAAACTTATCCCGAATATTTGGATAAGCTTGCAAACCATTCAGATGAAAGCTTTTTCTTCGATATTTTTCGTCCAAGTTCCATACAAGTTATACAAGATCCTGGCTCCTGTTTTCTAAGTTCTAACCCTTCCTACAAGACCAAACCTGTGTTTTAACTATCAAAGATGAGTATATTAAACAATATGCAGAAACTGTGTATCGGGAGGATAAACTAGTAGAAATCGACTGACGCAATGTGGACATGCTCGTCAAATATTTGAGGGTAATCATCGCTTCTATGTCATCAAATCAGATCAGTTGCCAAGAAAATTTACAATTAATTCCGTTCCAAATGAATGCCAAATGATCTAACAAAGGAAATCACTCGAGCATGACAAAAACTTTGATCATAGGAACAGTTTCTGCATCTGCCCATGCACAAATCCAGCTATTGTTGCATACTCAAGCACTGTTGCTACCACGCCTACTCCAGAAATGTGCACTAAGGTGCTAAATAAACTGTTGTAACTGATAGTGCACATGTAGAGAAGTCACTCAAACTGAATATGGAATATTTATGTTAGAATTATCTGACAGCATTAGCAATGATAGAGAAGGTCACAAGTCTCAACCCACATATTAGGGTCAGTTCTATAAACCTTCTTTGACATTTCTCCTACTGTCAATACTACAAAGGCAGGTCTTCTCAATTTCCTTCTCACAACCTTCATCCAAGTTATCTTGAGCCTTTGCTCCTCCTTCCTAATTCCTAAACCTTCACAACAGAGTCAAACCTTCATATTGACTGAGTTTCAAGAAATGTACAAGAATTGCATCTAATGAGGAAATGGTGATGAGACCATCGCAGACAGTAGACATGTTCGACAAAGTTTTCGACGAATAACTTCTATTTCCAATTTCCAGTCATGAAATCAAAACTAGGCAGAAGTGGAAATTATTATACCTAATCATTAACAATGTAAAATACTGCATCCTAATGTTACATGCACAGAATATTTGACAATAACCAGTTCGAACCATCTTTGAAGTTGCAAATAAACCTTATTCCGATATTAGCACTGACTATTATGCCACAGAAATAGCTGCAATAAACATCACAGTTAAAACGAATCAGCTCAATTGAATAATAGTGTAATCATATTTGCAGAAGTGTCACTAATAGCAACAACAACCAAGTCTTATCCAAAAATATATGGGTTCAAATTTAGAGACATTCTTCTCTAACTATTCCTATGAAGAGCAACCACCGCAGATAAAAGTTCATCTCCAGTTCTTTTGCACAAATTCCATCCAAACAAGTCACCCATATTTTAACTATCATGATGAGTATATTAAGAATATGCAGGACTAGCATTTAATGACGACCAATAGTGGAGACAAAATGAGATCGTATGGTTAGGTGTACATCTAAAATTTAAAGGAGATCGATCAGAAAGATGAAATGATGAAGAAAGTCGAGTTCAAAGGCCAAGGAGCAATAAGAGGTCTAAGAAGAGACAGATAAAAGAAGATTAGTTTTGTGAAAAAGAGTCAAAATCTGTAGGATTTGCTCCAAGTAAGGTAAGATGTGCAGAATATACTGGGATTGCATAGTCAAGTACAACAATAACCTCTAAGCGTTAGTAAATGACTGGATAAAGCAAGATATAGAAACATTTAGGTGCAAAAGCAACGAGGCAAAGCCAAACAAAAAGTAATAGAAGTAAAAGTGCCTCAAACACAATGTATACTTGAGAGCCAAAAAAAAAAATATTGGTCTTTTAAGCAGGACTTCAAATAACTAAAATGAAAAGGTATGACAGAAGTACCTATATGACTTTAGATACTTAATGGAATGGCTTGTCATAAAAGCATTAGATAGATGAAAGACAACTGGAAATTACCAATATGCAAGTTACTAGAAAATAACAAGCACATATTATTTTTAAGAAATAGAAGCAGTCATTGTTTAATAATCATCGAATAACTGTTTCTTCTTTTTTTTGGGAAAAAAAGTATCCGACTGAAGATGGTCATCAAAAAGAAAAAGTTTTTGTTTCTGTCCCTGAATAAATGCACTGTTAGAAATTTGCAAGATAAGTGGCTTTAATTGCAAAAAATTTAGCTTTTTCCTGAACTTAATAGCAGCATGCTTACAAGCAGCTATATAAACAGATTTCAAACAAGACCATATCTAATATTTACAACATCATGGTAGGCATGCTCATAGGTTAGATGCCAAACAGAATCTCACAATGAACACCGACATCACATATCAACAATACACACACATGCATGCACAAAGAAACATAAATATCTGACAAATACACACACACACACATATACATATAAGAGAAATGGGAGACACTGAATAACAAAAGCAGCAAGTACGAATTAAGCCAAAACATAAACCTTATAAAGTTACCTGCTGATTTAAGTTTGCACTGTCCCAGGAAGCCAAAGGCATTGAGGCATTGTCTGGAGCTACATTCATGCTGTCAAAGACCAAGCCTGGAACAAGCTTTGCCCCACCACTAGTTATGACAGGGACAGGGACTGTCTGATTGGACCTGTGAAAGACTGTGAATTAAGGCCCTAACAAGCATAAATGAAAACATAAATTATTTAAGTAGCAACATACTTCAAATTGTTGGACCTTGTCTCAGAATCAACATTCACTGAAGGAGTGCCAATTGGTGGTAGAGTCTGAGATGTCGTGCTAGCTGGGAATACAAGCGATGGCTCAACACTGGTAAATCCCCTTCCTTCTGTGACAATAGGGTCAGACAGGACACTGTTTGCAGCATCTCCGCCCAAAGAAGTCGCCGCTTTATTTAAGTTGGATGTAGCAGAACTACTTTGAGGAACGGCACATTGTTTGCGAGGCACCTGCTATTAATCATGCAAAAGAAACAAACATGAAGCATAAGCAGCATGTAAAGGATAACAGTGCAATGAAAGCATGAATATAAGCAAACATTGGTATTGAACTTTACCTTCTGCACCCTGGACTTGGACTTGATTTCTTTTTCCCTCTGTTCGCGCCGGTCATTCAAAATCTGCCTCTTGGATCTTACCTCAATAAAGTCATCTTCATCGCTCGGAGCTTCAATGCCTGGCTGCTTGAAAACACGGACAACTCCACTCTGCAGAGGTGCATCAACATCCTCCTCAGACCTCCCATTTGCTTTTAAAGTCCATTTTCCACCATAAGGCTTGTCAGCAGAAGCTATACTCTTTGATGAAGCTTCTTTTCCAGTGGCTGTATCTGTCTTGCTCTCAGAACTAACAACTTGCGAACTGGAAGCACCTGAATTTAAGTTATCTTGTTCAGTCATCATCCTAGTCGACCTGAAGGACATGACATCTTTCTTGCCTGCATTCCTTACAGAAATCCCTGAGGCCCTCCCCTTAAGATGTGGCCTCTTGTCCTGCCTGCCATGGTAAAAGGGCTCTGTGCCTTCTGTCTGCTTCCTGTCAAAATTCTCTCTGACTCTGAACTCAGTTCTCCTGTTGTTCCTCCGGCCCCTCCTCTGAAAGCCACCTGAATCTGTGATTGAGGGTTCTGCTCCTGAATATGATAATTTTGAACCAGCATTCTTCACATAGGCAAATCTCCTCCCTCTGACACCTGACACCATTCCAGGAGCCTGTGACACAGTCGCAGCCTTCCCTCCTGAAGGGAATCGGGAAGATTGGGATTCAGAAGTTAGCTGATTTTGAGACTCTCTATTAGCAATCAGTCTACAGTTCTTCTTTGAAGTGCCATCTTGATTACTATGATGGTCAATTTGGGAAGCTGATTGACCTGTAGATTTCTTGCCACCATTGCAAGATCTGTCTGTCTGATTCAGAGATGCTAGAACTCTTTTCTTTGGAGAGTCTGACAATGCATTCGGCTGCTCAGAATTCAAGGTTCCTGGACAAGGATCAAGAATCTTCCGTGGGAGACCAGGCTCTTTACCTGTAGAAGGTATTCCATCTCCTAAGTTGCTTTGAGAAGAGTCTTGAGGCGCTTGTTTGAGTAGACAGCCTGAAGGATTCTGGTTCAAAGAATAGGAAGCTGGAACAGGAGGCTGCACAAAGGGCATGGTCTGAGGACCTTGTGGTAAAACACTCTGAGAAATGGGTGGTGTATACCTCAACTGGCCAAACTGAAACATTGGAGAATGTGAAGGGTGCACCTGAGTTAGAGAAGGGCCAACCTGAGTATGTAGATGGATTGGCATCTGAATGGAACCTATTTGAATGGCCGGAACAGGAGATGGTATTAAAGATGGACCAGAAAACAGACCAAATGGAAGTTTAACAGGTACTTCACCCTGTGTAGCAACAGTAGATGCAGAGGGCAAGACCGGTGGGAATATGGATGATGGCATCGGCAAGCTTAAAGTAGGCGCAATTGGATTTTGAGCTGGCATTCCGGTGTTACTAGATGCTTCAACACTCCCAATAGGATAACTGGTGGATACTACTGGATCGAGAAGCAAATCTTGTAGGGCCTTCTCAGTTTCATTTATGATTATTGATGAATTGTTTGCAGTCTCCTCCAGAGGAGCATCATCTGTTCTCAAACTATCTACACCATTACAAACCATTTCTTCCATAGGACCAGGGGAATTCACCCGAGCAGTTGCCTTTTCGCTGTTCCTAGCAGTCATTTCAAACTCATCATTGCTCGGAATCTGAACTTCCACACCTTCATTGAAACCTAGAATAACCTGGTCCATCTCTCCATCTTTACTCTGCACATCTGATTGCAAGTGTTTAAACTCCTGGCCCAAGTCAAGATTTTCATCATCACCTTCAGGGACTTCGTCTATTTCCTGGTAGTTATTGTCTTCCTCATCATACTCTTCTTGCTGCTGCATTTCTTCATTATTTTCAATAGCCCATTCGTCATCTTCACCATGAGATGCTGAACTTGAAGTTGTCATTGTATTAAGATTACCTGCCTCCAAAGCCGAGGGATTGTGCTCATTGTCAGATGACACAGTCCGTTCCCCATCAGCAGAAGGTGGTAATGCTGGAGAATCTCCAGAAACATCCATCTCATCATGTGAAGGATGCATGGGTGAACCAGGAGGACTTGAAACAGAAAGAGAGGATTGTGAGTCACATCTTGGGCTATTGTTCTCCTCATTATGATCTGAATGGATAACATCGCCTTCAACTAATACTGTTGTTCCAGATTCTCTAAGATTTTCATGATACGCTCTGTCATATCCTGTCTGCCTAATTAGTTGCTCATTTCTTCTTGCATGATGATACCGTGTTTCACTGTCCATAAATGATGACGAGCTAGGGTGTTCTGCAGGAGGTCTGTAGGCACTTCTATGCATTGAGGTCATAGATGGAGGCGGAGGCACACGGGGCTGTCTCAAAGAATGACGAAACCTTGTAAAGGAGGACAACCCTTCCACCTCAGAGTTCTGAAACACTCGTTCTGCATATGGAGCATGGGGACTTCCATGAGAATTACCAGGACCCCATCCAACATCACCAAACTTATCATTATCAAGAAAGTCGGCATCAACGTCTGAGTTTCTATTGAAATTATCACCATCTCTGCTACTACTCCATCGTTGCCCACTTGCATGGCGGAAATCATCTTGCATCTGTGAGTGTTCAACATTCCCTCCTTTAGAAAATGGCCTAGCAGACATTATCCCACCACCACCACTATGAAGCTCTGTCTTAGGGAAGCCCCTCCTAGATCCAAATGAATCTCGTCTGGTACTTCTGTAAATATTCTCTTGATCATGAAAAGGAAGTGATGAGCCATTTCCACTGCTGCAATGATATGCATGTTTTCCTCTATCTGTAAATGAAGGATTTCCATTTCTTGAAGAGTAAGGCCTAGAACCTGGATTAAAATATCTGTTCATATTTGAGGAATCAGATGATGCAGAGCTAGTAATGCGTTCAACCATTCTCTCGCCTTCCTCCCAGTCCCCAACATCTGCAACAATTGGAGCATCTCTCTCCTTCACGGGGCCAGGCACCTGTTCATCAGCAGCAGCAGAGGGAAGTCGATCATCCTTTGCATTAGCTACAGTCTGCCTTTTTGCAATCCTTGCCTCCAATTCGAAGAGCTTCTGTCTTGCAGCATCTTTCCTTCTTTCCTCCTCCATAAGAATTCTCTTCTTTTCCTCTTCTCTTGCAATTCTTTGCTCCTCAGCTCTTTTCACACCCTCCAGCTTCTCCTGCTCTGCCCTCCAACGAGCCTCCCTTGCCTCTTCTTCAAGCAACCGCCTCCTTTCTTCCTCCTCCCTGGCCATCCTTTCTCTCTCCTCTTCTTCCTTCCGAGCAAGCTCAAGAGCTCTAGCTTGTTCTTCCATTACACGCTGCCGTTCCTGCTCTTGCATCCTCAGAATCCTCTCCAGCTCTGCTTCAAAAGATTCTCTGACAGGGTCATGGAAATCAGCCTGACTTGGTGCATCTTTCTTCCTCTTGAATACTTTAACATTTACATCTCCAATGCCCCCGGAAAATGGATCCCTGATGTCAAAGCCAGCATCATCAATGTATGGCCTCCCACTGTTCGCACCCAGCCGCTTTTCTCTACCGAAATTCAGTATCGGATCATTCAAAGAAAGCCCTTTACTGCCAGAAGGGAATGGACTCTTATGAATCAAGTTATTCGGAAATGAATTTCCTCTATTCCAGTTGCTGGGAAAATCATGCTGTCGGGCACGAGTATTCTGCTCTGCGCCCTTTCCACTGAAAGCTTCTGCTACACTTCTCCCATTTTGAGCACTTATACCAAAGCCCAGATCCTTCCTGGTATACAGAGAATCCTGAGTCCCACCATCTCGAGCACTGTCTCCGAACGGCAATTGAACATTATTGGTCTCTCTGCCCATTTCTCTGCTCCCACCAAAAGGCCTGACATCAGCTCTATCTCTATCAATTCCCAATTCTTGGGCACCTAACCGATCTCTTGGCTGCAATGGCGTCCTCCAAGAGCCAACATCTCGGCCTTCTTTATTAGACGCCATTACATCCCTCCCAAAAGAATCCCCTCTGAAAAACTCCCTTGATGAAGCACCACCAGCTTCAGTATCACGCAGCCCCCTGCCATCATATAGGTCAGGGACTGGACGCGACTCAAACCTTGAGTTCCTGCGATCCCTGTCTCTTTCAGGGATACTGAGGCCTGTGTCGCGCTCATCGTCAGCCCAGTCCGATGTGTGCTGCAGCCGCACAAGCGGAAGCGGCCCAGGCATGTACCCGTTCTGCTTCCGAGACTGTTCCGGAGCACCAGACTGCCGAGTCGAGCCTCGATCACCATCCGACACGGTACTGGTACTGGCACGAGAGGATCTTATCTGGGGGCGCATTTCGAGAGGTATCTGTGACTCAAATCTCTCCGCCCGCTCCTCTGGGTGCTCCTCGCCCAGTTGCCTCTGCCTCTGCCTCTGCTTCTGATTCGAGGCTTCCTTCTGTTTTGGAACTGACATGGCAGTGGCTCGCAAAGAAGGGAAGTCCTCGCCCCTCAAGATCACAGCTTTCTCCGAAAAACCTTGAGCCGGAGAGGCTGGCACCAGTTGCCCGGCAGGCCGGGCGCCTGGAGGCATGTAGGGGCTGCCGGGCCGCTGATCCCCAGTCATCACCGATCTGCCAGACTGAGCCCGATCTACGGCGCCGACTTCGTTGTCTTGGAAAGATGGCGGGAGGGCCGGCTTGCTCCACCCCATCGTCGAAGGACCCGACCCAGATCTGAGGCCGGAGATCCCACGGCCGGCAGAGGTCCCAGAGGAGGAAGGCTCGAAGCGCTCGTGCTCCTTCCTAAGCGAGGGAAGGTTCAAGGGGGGCGGAACGGCGAGCCTGGTCTTCTGCCCCGCGGAAGGCGAGCTCCGGGACCGGGAGAGAACCACCATCCCGCCGCCACCGGATCGGGGCCGTCCATGGCCGGCGGTGGCATAGGAGGAAGGCTGACCGTACGACTTATTAAGGTTAACAGATACAAATTTGCTCGGATGGGCCATCACAGGAAGAGCTTCCGGCCGGCGCCGAGCTCCCGACCGCATGAACAAATCCTAACCCCAGGATCGATCGATCGCCCGAGCTCTCTCTCTCTCGCTAGGGTTAGGGTTTTCAACGGGGATGGGGAGGGGGGAGGGGAGAGGTGGCGGTGAGAGAGGGGAGGGGGAGTAAGAATAAGGCGCCTACCAATCGGAGGGGACGGGCTTTGCTGTGACGGTGGGCCGGGTTTACGTGGGCGTAACGGAGAAGTGGAAACGGGAAACCCTAACCCCAAGTGAGAGTGCTTCCCCGAAAGAAAGAGGAGATGATGCCAAGCTGAACACTAATTTTTTTCATTAATTTTTTTATAAAAATTAATTTTTAAAAATATAATGTCAAAAAAATAATTTTCACATATTTGATTAATTATAAAAAATAAAAAAAAATTTATAGTAGCTTATGTTTGGTTAAGCATCTACTCTTTTGAAAAATATTATATAAATACCTATTATACCTTTGATAAAGGAAAAGATCTCATCCATAGTTTTTGATGACTTAAGAGTACTTTTGAAACTCGTCTGATTTGTTCGGAGCAGAAGACTTTTGTCGGAGGCCACGGTATTACCGACAATACCATGATAGCTCAGGAGATGATGTGAGATTTGCAGCGAGCTTCGCGGTGGCGGTATATGGTCGTGAAGCTCGATATGGAGCGAGCGTACGGCAAGATCTAATAGTGTTTCTTATGAAGGACATTGATGAGTTTCGGCTTCTATGAGACATGAATTTTCTGAATTATGGGGCGTGTGCAGGGGGCATCCTTCTCCATCTTGGTCAACGGTGTAATTATTGGGTCCAAATGGGCCGACTTGGATTGTAGTCGGTGGCCCATCTGGAAATCCAAGGGATAGTAGCTTCTGAAAGGAAGCTGTTGAGATGGTTATAACCGCCCAACAGTGGCCATTCTCCCTTCCCCTTCCTTTCGATGAGGCTATAAATGCCATGGACTCCTCAGTGAGTCACTGCCTCCCACCATCTCACTGCCTCTTATTCCCTTCTCCATATGTGCAAAGGAGCTGGATCGGAAGCAATGGAGGAGGAGACACCCTCAACTCATCCCCACACTGCGTCGCCAGAGTAGACGCAGCAGCTTGCCGGAAAAGCCCCACAGCTCCTTCCTGGAGCTAGGTGAGTCTCCTGATCACTCCATCCTTTCCATTTCATATTCCTATCTATCCAAATAAATGATCAAAACAAAAGAAAAATAAAGAAATGAAAAGAAAAATAGAAGAAGAAGGGTAGGAAGAGGATGAAGAGGGAGGAGAAAGATCTAACCAATGATCGGCTGTGATCTGACATTGCCCAAGGATCTTTCTCCTTCACCCGATCAAGGCTTCCCCTTCCATTAAAACCTTAGATCTAGAAATCCAAAAATGCAGACCTACCTCCCGATTCATGGAAAGAGTCCTCGGTTCATGCAAATCCGGTTCCCATGGGTGGAACCAGTTTGATTTCAGCCGAAGATGATCAGAGAAGAAGAGCCAAAGGGGCAATCTCCCTGTTTTGGCCGTGGACGCCGTCGGCTCGGGGCACTGTGGACGCCATCGGGCCGACCGTGGGCATCGGCCGCTCGCCACGCGGGCACCACCGGTTTCGGCCGGTTCCTCTGCTCCTCGGGAGGTGCCCATGCCCCATCTCCTACACCGGAGGTGGAGGAGGAGAGCGGCCAGTCGAGCCGCGGCTGCTGCAGGCCGGACCATAGCCACCGCGGGCGCTGTTGGTTGGCCGCAGCGTCGCCAGCTTCAGGCCAGCCTTCTCCCGAGCGCCCTTCCGAGCTCGCCTCCTAGCTTCATGGGGGAAGAGGAGAAGAGGAAGAGGAGATCGGGAAGAGAAGTAGAAGGAAAAGAGAAAAAAAGAAGTATCATCTTAATCTATCTTAATCTTATTATGGATCATGTATCATGATTTATAAGATGAATAAGTATTATTTATGCAATTTGAATTGTGTATATTGTTCGTCTGATTTCCGTCTACCTAAAAATATGCTAGACAGATCGTTGTTAGAACCGACGAACAAAGTTTAAATTTAATTTTACTCTTACCTTTCCTACTCGAAGAATAGTGGTCGTAAGAGGTCGATCCACAGGGAGGCGATTGGAGTTGCTTAAAAATTAGAACGTTCACTCGGATTCAAAATCGATTTTTGAATAACTAAAAAAAAACATGATGTCGGGGATGATGATAGATTCTCTAATTTACCAGAGAATTTTCTTTGTTTAAAAATAATAAAAAGATAAGTACTTAGAAATCAAAGAGTATTTATGAATTCATGAAATGTTTAACTATTCAAAGGAGAATTTTTTTTTTTTGCATAAATTAAAATGGATGAAAATAGTGCTTAGGGAGATTGAAGCCTACTCAAATTGCATAAAGGAGGATTTAATGTATTGCATCAAAGAAGAATTAAAAGATTGCATTAAAAAAAATAGAAATTAACTTGAACCTAGAACAAGGATTGCATAAAAAAGAAAAATGATAGATTTAGAAAACTAAATTGATTACAATGCTAGAAATGAATATTGGTAGCTTGATGCTACCTTTCTTCTGCAATTAAAATAAAGGAAGAAAATAACAAAAATAAAAGAAAGAAAACATCTCCCTTTTTCTCCCACGGTGGAACAACATAAAATACTTTTTTTTCTTTCTTTCTTCTCCAAACGAACAGAG
Organism: Phoenix dactylifera; assembly: GCF_009389715.1. Classification (NCBI taxonomy): domain Eukaryota; kingdom Viridiplantae; phylum Streptophyta; class Magnoliopsida; order Arecales; family Arecaceae; genus Phoenix; species Phoenix dactylifera. Next base: position 1,365,325 of record NC_052399.1, on the reverse strand, counting down.
CAATGCTCTGTTTCTTCTGTTTTTTTTTTTTCTCCGCCGAAGCAGCCGAGCTCCTTCTTCTTCCTTGGATCAACCGAAGCAGCCGAGCACACCTCTCCTTCCCTGGTTCTTGGCCTCAACCCCAAAACCGAGCACTCCCCCTTCCTCTTCCTCCTTCTCCTTTTATAGCCGCGGACGGACGCCTGAAATCGGAAGGTGGGGACGTGGGGAGGAGTTGATCACGGATGAGATCCGGGCGCTGGGAGCATGTGGATTACGGGATGCCGTGGATCCATGGGTGCATAGGCGGGATGAGCTGGGATTCGGATCGTGGAAGGAGTGGATCACGGCGGATGCTACGCGGTGGAGACGCGCTGAAATGGAAGAAAATTTGGGCAACGCGGATCCTTTCTTCTCCGGGCGCGGGATCGACGGGAGGAAGGAGAGATGCTGGGGTGTTCTTCCCTTCTTTGGGTGTCGGCTGGGATATTCATGGCAGCGCGTGAAGAACGCGGGCGGCTTGGATCACGGAGGAGACGCTGATCCGGAAACTAGGAACGCGCTGAAATGGAAGAAGCGATCATCCGAGATCGATGGGAGGACGCCGTGGACGCTGGGATGTGCAGACGGTGTGGCTGGCTGGCAGGCTGAGGCGTTGATGGCGTGATCCGTGGACGATGATTCGGGAAGGAAACCAGGATCATTTGGAGGTTGCCGCGGGATCATGGTGTTGAAGACAGGAGGCGGGCGGCTTGGATTTTCCTTTCCCTCGTAAGATGGGAGCTGGGAGACACCAAGTTCTATCCAATTAGTCTATAGATAAAAAAATAGTATGATATGAAATTTGGCTTGTAGACGGGTCATCTATTCTGGCTGGAGGTCAAGTGCAATTCTTTCAGGTCATGGGTCACCCAGCACCTTATAGTTATGATATAGCCAATTTAGATTTACTCAAAATTATTTTCCAAAAGCACAAAAGAAATGGACCCGATTCGGACCCAAATACGACTCGGATCCGAACCCGACTCGGACCCGACCCGATCTTCAACCGGGTCGGATCTGGGAAGGGATTCTTCTTTAGTCAAATTTGTACTCAATGTGCATTTTATCTCTAATTTATGAAAATCTGTGCCAAACCCAAATATAATATTAATCCAGTGAATTTATCATTATCGGTTAGCAATAATACTAATTTAGGTGACATGTAGGTCGCACTTTTGTGCTCTCATCACACCCCCCAACTAGCTTATTGCTAGTCTCTAGCAATTTAGTGCGAAAATGATAAAATAAGAGTGCAAAAGTGTTATTTATTATATAAATATACTAAGATAAATACTCACTTTCGTAGAGCATTACGATTGCACTTAGCACGTGCAACAAGCCTTTAAACCCCTAGGTTACCCTAGTGGACGAGTGTTGTCTCGTGAGGGTTTGCAGTGAAGTTACCCACAAACTTCAATACCAAAATAAAATTTGATTTGTGAAATGAAAGTCTTATTTCAAGTACATAACTGATAAGAATTTCAAAAGCACACAAGGTTTTAATTACTAAGTAGCCCAATTTCTAGGTTAGTATGCAATTTAAGTTGAAGTCATTAAGTTTTCCATTAGGAAGTTGTAAGACTTATTTATACTTGAGTGCTCAGTGAAGTTTGGACCATGCACAAGCTAAAGTTTTGGATCTCCAAGATATCGCTAATATTAGTAGTTTCCAAGAATTGGTCGGACAAGACCTATTTGCTGATTCAAAATCATCTTTTCTGCAGGATTTCGAGAGCTGTGGATGTTTACTTTAATACCTCATGGGCTTTATCTGTAATATTCCAGTTTACTCGAATTTTTGCAACGACGGCTTTCACACTATTGTCTTTCTTAAGGTCAAAATACAATTTTTTTTTTAACTTTTTTTTCTTTTTTTTTATTCTTTTTTTTTGAGAATGTTTATATTGTGCACTTTTACTCCTGTGATGATTCCTCCATGTAGCGAGCAATTAGTCGACAATTCTCACACCAGTTGGCATGAGGTGTCGGGCATCAAGACTCCCCTACGGACCTATGCTCGGGTTCCTCATCACAAGCCCGCTGACCTTTGACAATAGGTAGCCCTTTTCGATGTACCTGACTAAATCCACCATTTTTTTTTTTTGATCAGAAAAAGATGGTTCATCAGGATTCGAGGTTGCTACCATATTCTCAACACAATGTCGAACCTATACCTTAGAAAATGCAGGCCAGATGTGTTGTGAAATTCAAAGCACTAATTAGCTTACAACTCACTAAAAGGAACTTAATAAAAAGAACTCACTTTGCACTACTTCCAACTAGTCATTGGGCTCTTAGATTTTATATACCTTGTGTGTTGTAGTTTTTTTTTTATATAAATTAAAATTTTTTTTATAAAATTTCAAATGCTTAAAAATACCCCCAAACCTAAATCTAACATTGTCCTCAATGTTAAAGAAAATTTAAAGCAGTAAGAGGACAGAGGAGAAGTTACCTGATATGGGTGGGTAAATTGAAAGTTGGGGCAAAATCCCCCAAATCTGCATGTTAGTAATTTTTTGAACTTTTTTTTTTAAAAAATAAAAGATATTTACATGTTGGGTTGCCTCCCAAGAGCGCTAAGTTTTATGTCTTCAGCCAGACAAAATGTAAATCTCCTTTTTTTTCAACCATTATCTAAGAATGGTTTTGGAAAAGTCCGATGAAGAACAGTCGGCTGATGACGATCTATGCTCATAAGGGGAACAGAACTAAGAGGCGCATGCTTGATCCCTTCCTCGGAATGGGCAAGGTAAGCTTTTAAAGGGTCCTTATTATAAGTTTGTAAGAAAGTCTCCTGAACCAGACTTTCAATCATGTCAACTTCATTGATTTCTTTGTCGTCTGGTGGTTGTTTACTTATGTTGAAGACATTAAGCTCGACTTTCATGTTGCCAAAAGATAACTTCAGCATCCCATTTCGACAGTTGATCACAGCATTTGCTGTGGCTAAGAAAGGTCTACCTAAAATTATAGGTGTGTGACTGTCTGGATGTATTGCAGGTTCAGTCTCAAGGATAACGAAGTCCACAGGATAGTAAAACTCATTTACTTTTACTATTACATCCTCTACAATCCCCTTGGGGTACTTCACTGTCCTATCTGCTAAGGAAAGGGTAATATTTGTAGGCTTTAATTCCCCCAAACCTAATTTTTGGTACACATAGTAGGGAAGTAGGTTTACACTGGCTCCTAAATCTAATAGAGCTCTTTGGATGATCGTCTCTCCTATTTTTATTTCAATAGTTGGGCAACCAGGGTCTTTGAATTTCGGGGCAATCTGTTGTTGAATGAGAGATGAGGCTTGTGCAGCCATAACAGCTTGCCTAGGAATACTGGTTTTTCTTTTGACCGTGGTGAGGTCTTTCAAGAATTTTGTATATGAGGGAATTTGTCTTATGGCATCGAGAAAAGGTATATTTATTTGAACAGTTTTAAAGACTTCCATAATTTCATCAAAGTTAGATTGTTTCTTGGAGTCCCGAAGTCTACTGGGAAAGGGAACCTTGGGTTTGTATGTTTTTATGGGTTCTTCCCTTTTTTCCGGTTTGTCCTGTTCTTGACCCCTCTTCTGAATAGGGTTCTTATCGGATTCAGTTTTATTTTCCTTTTCGTGTTCAGGAAGTTGGACTTTATTGTCCACTTGTTTGCCAGACCTTAAAGTGGTAATTGCCTGGACTTTATAGGTCGGATTTCCATTAGAATTGATTTGATGCTGACCTATCTGACCTTGATTTTGTTGTCTACTAGGGTTAGGCACTGGTTGATTAGGTAGTTCACCTTTCTTCCTATCCCCTAGAGAGTTAGCTATTTGGCTCAGACTAACCTCAAGTTTTGCAATTGCTTGTGCATGGAATTGGTTAGTCTGGGCTTGGGCTGTATTGGTCTGTTGTTGTTGCTTGATAAAATCTTGTTGTTGTTTCATCATATTAGCCATCATGGTTTCTAATTGTGAAGGTTGCTGTGGGATAGGGGCATTATAAGGAGGAACAGATGGAACCAAAGGTTGGTTCATTTGTGGTGGACCTATCCTGGGGAAGTTGTTTTGAAAACCTGGTGGACCACTTTGATGCTGAATAGGTTCATTTTGCTTGTATGAGAAATTTGGGTGGAACCTATTATCAGGGTGGTAAACTGGGCTGAACGAGTTGGGAGTGGGCTTCTTAAAGGCACTGTATGAATTTAGAGCATTTGTTTGCTCGGCCTTTATGATGGGCAGATTAGGGCAGCACTCCACTAGATGCTCCAGACTGTTACACAAGACACACAAACTATATGACTCGTGTTCCACTTTCATGATGGGATTTGACTCTTTGTATGAACTCGAACTAGTGGAAACAGTAAAAGCATCAAACTTTTTACTTAAATTGTTCATCCCATTCACTAGGTTGGACATAACATTTTTGAGTTCTGGGTCTGTTTTCATTTCATAATTACCTGGTTTTCTAGACCCGAACTCATCTCTATTTACTTCCTCACCATAGCTACTCCAATTTTGGGCGTTCTCAGCTAAGTCAACAAGAAATTCATAGGCTTGATCCGGAGTTTGGTCCATGAACCTACCTTTGTGCATGGACTCGATCATGTTTCTATGTGCCGGAGGTAGTCCTTTGTAAAAGAAATGTACTAGATCAGCCTTGTCAAGCCCATGGTGGGGGCACTTGACCAAAAGATCATGGAATCTTTCCCATAGTTGGGAAAATTCCTCCTCAGATTTTCCTCTAAAAGTTCTGATTGCATCCTTAATTTTTTCAGTTTTTACCATGGGATAGAACTTAGCCATGAACTTCCTAGATAGTTGTTCCCATGATGTGATGGAATTTGAAGCTAGGGAATACAGCCATGCAGCAGCACGATCCTCTAAAGTCATGGAAAATAACCTTAATTTAATACCCTCTTCATCTAAATTTTGATTTCTAAACGTTTGACAGATTGTCAAAAATTTGTTTAGATGAATGTAGGGTTGTTCACTCTCGAACCCATGGAACTTGGGTAACATGTTTATTGTTGCAGCCCGAATCTCGAATTGGGCTGCGTTATTAATTGGTAATACTATGCACGTAGGGGGACTAGCGGATGCGGGTGCAAACAATTCATTCAGGGTTCTAATATGTTCGCCCATTGTAGAGATCGACGGTTGGTTTATAGTTCGCAGGTTGTGATGAAAAGTTCTATCAATCTCAGGATCAAATGGGGTTAACTTATCCCTTAATGACCTTCTACCATGCATACATTATCACAACTTAATTAGATTTGACTCCTACAATAAACGAAATCCTAAAAGAAGAGAAGGACTAGACACAGATGACCACAACCAACAGCACACAACAATTTGACCCTATTAGTCTTAGAACTAAGTGAGGTTTAGTAGCTTCTTAAATCTAGTTGCACAGAGATGTATCAGGTTAAAAAGTTCCTGAAATTCTCTCCTAGATTAGACAGCTCCTAATCTCCCTTTCAGATTAAGCTTGAGCTTACCAGTTAAGCAATCCAGTAATCAGTGACCAGGAAAGTCCCGGGGTGTGTGGTGGTGCCAGAAGGGATACACCGATACCACAATACCCGTAACAGTTCTCACTGTTGTAAAACTTTCCTAGACATCACCAATTACTAAATTCTCACTGGAGTGGCTTTCAGCCACTTCTTTCCAAGAGTCTAATTGAGCTCGAAAACCCTAAGGCCAACGTTTAATTTGATTTTAATTTAATTTGGCTTAGGATAAGTATGCAAGGTGGTGATTTTTGGGCTAAGGACAGGTAATGACTTTCCGACCTTATCTTTTTAGTGGGTTTTGCCCTTAATTACTTTATGCAAATGCTTGATACTAAATGCAGCAAATAATCAATATATTTTTTAAAGTTTATGCAATGTCATTAGGTTGTATTGATTAAATGAGCAAGCAAATTTTTTTTTTATTTTTAATTTTTTTTTATATATAGCAATAACTTGAATGTAAACTAAACACAATCCTTATGTGTCAGTCAATCTCCGAATGCCCGTTGAATAAGCTCTGGAGATTACTCCGTGAGGAGCCCCAATAAAGGTATGATAACCTCGGGGGATTGCACCTTATCAATTACTAGCAAAAATAATATTTTTTTGAATTTTTTAATTTAATTAATTTTTTTTTAACTTTTTTTTTTGAATTTCAAATTTCGAATCACAGAATTCAAATTTTGAATTTAAATTTTTGAATTTTTGAATTTTTTTTTTCAAATTTTTTTTTTACTTTTTTTTAGAAAACTTTAATTTCGAATTTCAAATTTCAGAATTTAATAACTACGAAATTACTAACTGAAAATAATCAAAATAAGGAAAATTAATAAAAATAAAAACTTACTACTGGAGTGCGTTCAGTCCGGGCATCCAAAATTCGATTTGATCTTCGTGATCGTTCTTGCTTCTCGATTTGCCTCTCTGACAACGGCGCCAAAATTCTGTTCGTCTGATTTCCGTCTACCTAAAAATATGCTAGACAGATCGTTGTTAGAACCGACGAACAAAGTTTAAATTTAATTTTACTCTTACCTTTCCTACTCGAAGAATAGTGGTCGTAAGAGGTCGATCCACAGGGAGGCGATTGGAGTTGCTTAAAAATTAGAACGTTCACTCGGATTCAAAATCGATTTTTGAATAACTAAAAAAAACATGATGTCGGGGATGATGATAGATTCTCTAATTTACCAGAGAATTTTCTTTGTTTAAAAATAATAAAAAGATAAGTACTTAGAAATCAAAGAGTATTTATGAATTCATGAAATGTTTAACTATTCAAAGGAGAATTTTTTTTTTTGCATAAATTAAAATGGATGAAAATAGTGCTTAGGGAGATTGAAGCCTACTCAAATTGCATAAAAGAGGATTTAATGTATTGCATCAAAGAAGAATTAAAAGATTGCATTAAAAAAAATAGAAATTAACTTGAACCTAGAACAAGGATTGCATAAAAAAGAAAAATGATAGATTTAGAAAACTAAATTGATTACAATGCTAGAAATGAATATTGGTAGCTTGATGCTACCTTTCTTCTGCAATTAAAATAAAGGAAGAAAATAACAAAAATAAAAGAAAGAAAACATGTCCCTTTCTCTCCCACGGTGGAACAACATAAAATACTTTTTTTTCTTTCTTTCTTCTCCAAACGAACAGAGCAATGCTCTGTTTCTTCTGTTTTTTTTTTCTCCGCCGAAGCAGCCGAGCTCCTTCTTCTTCCTTGGATCAACCGAAGCAGCCGAGCACACCTCTCCTTCCCTGGTTCTTGGCCTCAACCCCAAAACCGAGCACTCCCCCTTCCTCTTCCTCCTTCTCCTTTTATAGCTGCGGACGGACGCCTGAAATCGGAAGGTGGGGACGTGGGGAGGAGTTGATCACGGATGAGATCCGGGCGCTGGGAGCATGTGGATTACGGGATGCCGTGGATCCATGGGTGCAGAGGTGGGATGAGCTGGGATTCGGATCGTGGAAGGAGTGGATCACGGCGGATGCTATGCGGTGGAGACGCGCTGAAATGGAAGAAAATTTGGGCAACGCGGATCCTTTCTTCTCCGGGCGCGGGATCGACGGGAGGAAGGAGAGATGCTGGGGTGTTCTTCCCTTCTTTGGGTGTCGGCTGGGATATTCATGGCAGCGCGTGAAGAACGCGGGCGGCTTGGATCACGGAGGAGACGCTGATCCGGAAACTAGGAACGCGCTGAAATGGAAGAAGCGATCATCCGAGATCGATGGGAGGACGCCGTGGACGCTGGGATGTGCAGACGGTGTGGCTGGCTGGCGGGCTGAGGCGTTGATGGCGTGATCCGTGGACGATGATTCGGGAAGAAAACCAGGATCATTTGGAGGTTGCCGTGGGATCATGGTGTTGAAGACAGGAGGCGGGCGGCTTGGATTTTCCTTTCCCTCGTAAGATGGGAGCTGGGAGACACCAAGTTCTATCCAATTAGTCTATAGATAAAAAAATAGTATGATATGAAATTTGGCTTGTAGACGGGTCATCTATTCTGGCTGGAGGTCAAGTGCAATTCTTTCAGGTCATGGGTCACCCAGCACCTTATAGTTATGATATAGCCAATTTAGATTTACCCAAAATTATTTTCCAAAAGCACAAAAGAAATGGACCCGATTCGGACCCAAATACGACTCGGATCCGAACCCGACTCGGACCCGACCCGATCTTCAACCGGGTCGGATCTGGGAAGGGATTCTTCTTTAGTCAAATTTGTACTCAATGTGCATTTTATCTCTAATTTATGAAAATCTGTGCCAAACCCAAATATAATATTAATCCAGTGAATTTATCATTATCGGTTAGCAATAATACTAATTTAGGTGACATGTAGGTCGCACTTTTGTGCTCTCATCATATATGAATTATGGAAAAAGTAAGTAATCCTGATATAATCTTATGTTTTATCAAATACATGTGACTATTTGATTATAAAATGGTATATGATTATTTATGTTTTTACAAAATGAGGATCAAACATGTGTTAGTAAGTGTTGCATGATTTTAAATAGATGACATTTATCATGATTATCATGCTATGTATATAAATTTGTGATGATTTAGAAGTTGCATGAAAATTAGAGTTTTCAGCATGATCATGAGTTTTATTCATCATGATGTTATCATTCACTTTCCAATGTATCTATGAGATAAGATTCATGAAAAGCATGATATGGTTTATGAACTCTCAGATTACTATGTACGGCCCTCGCCAGCGGGTTATAGTAGCTCGGTATATGGCCCTCGCCAGCGGGTTATAATAGCTTGGTTTAGACCATACTAATTTAGAAATAATAGTTGGCAAAGATTATGGCCCTCACCAGCGGGTTATAGTAGCTTGGCAGATGGCCCTCACCAGCAAATTATAATAGCTTGGTTTGGACCCTGCCAACGGAAAATAATAGTTCGCAAAGATTATGGCCCTCGCCAGCGGGTTATAGTAGCTCAGCATACGGCCCTCGCCAGCGGGTTATAATAGCTTGGCTTAGATCCTTCTAATGGGGAATAATAGTAGGTAAAGATTATGGCCCTGTCACAGATAATAATAGTGACCATAGCTGCACTATCACCTGAGAGCACGAATTTCCAAGCATGAATAATGACAAGTATGGATTTCAAAGCATGAATAATGATGAGTATGGATTTCAAAGTATGGGATAACGGCAAAAGTTTTATGACGCATAACCATGTTTATGAAGTTGCATAAATGGACATGTATAGTTTTATGACTGGTTTGTTTATATGAAATGCTTACTTTGTTACAACTGTTAGTTTCTTAAAATAATGCACTAGCATGCAAAACATTATAATTGATCTGATAAGATTATGCATGGTTACTTACTGAGCTTTTATAGCTCACACCTATTCATTTATATTCTCACAGATAAATAGGATTGCTAGGAGCAAGGAGCGTGACATGCTTCAGGAGTATGGAAAAAAATGGAATATTAAATGCTGATATTTTTAGAAGCTCTGTATCAATCCTTAATGATGAAACATTTGATTACATTCATGAATGAAACTGTTCATAATTGCTTTGAAGTTTTGAAGTGGCTGCGTGTTATTGCGAGCAAAGGTTTGCAATAGCACGGCCGTGTCATGAACCGAATTCGGGGCGTGACATTTAGTGGTATCAGAACAAAAAGTTTAACCATGATTTAAAACTTTAAAATTAATCATGGGAATGGGTAGCTAAGTTAGCTTTCACATAATTGGAATCACAGTAAGAACAATAATAATATTTTAATAATAAATATATATACATATAAATATATATATATAGTGATGAAATGAATAATAATTAATACAATATTTTGATAGGTAACGATGAGTGATAGCAAGAATGAAGTACTGGCTAACTATAAAGGAAAAGGAGTAAAAACATCATCCCAAGAAGCTACCAACATGCCAGTTAGGCCAGCTCCAAACATCGTAGCCACTCAGGCAGATCTTGCTGGTGTATGCCAAGTGGTGGCACAGCTTCTTCAGTAGCAGCAGCAAATGCAGCTCACCTTCCGTGTATCGTCCACAGATACCTATTATGAGAAGTTTCAAAGGCTGCAACCTCCAATATTTGAGGGAGAGGCTGATTACTTGGCTGCTAAGATCTGGATTCGAGAGATAGAGGAGATGTTTGATGCCTTACAATTTTTCGAGGAGGTCAAGATCAAATTGGCGGTTCCTATGCTTAGAGAAAACGCCAAGTTCTGGTGGATAGCTATGAAGGCTGCTGTTCAAAAAAATGGTGAACAACTGACATGGGAGGAATTCAAAAGTAAATTCTACAATCAGTACTTCCCCCATTCGGTGAGATTGATAAAGCAGAATGAATTTTTGGCCCTGAAGCAGACAAAGAGTATGACAGTATTGGAATATGCTAGCAAGTTCAATGAATTGGGCAGGTTTTGTCCCCAGTTTATAGAGGAAGAGGTAAGTAAAGCTAATAGGTTTGAACAAGATCTGAGATATGGGATTAGATCCAGATTGGCCGTTCTGATTTTCACAAGTTATCAGGATGTATTGGAAAGGGCTCTAAAATTGGAAGCCGAATTGAAGAGATCAGAAAAAGAAAGGGGCGACAAAAAGAGACCCAAGATGACAGAAAGTCTGAGTGACAGGCCAGAGAACCCTGAAGGTAATACAAATAAGAAGAAGAGATTTGAGGCTTGTACCTATTGTGGCAAGACTCATGGGGGGCCTTGTTTTAAGAAGATGGGAGTCTGCTTCATTTGTGGTCAACATGGACATTTGGCACGGGACTGTCCAAATAAAAAGAAGAACGACTCGGAACCTACTGAATCGGGAGCTCAGCTTTTGCATTGAATTAGTAGAATGCTGGTATGAGTGACCAAATAGTGACAAGTGTCATTTTAGATTATTCCATGAAGGCCATGTGTCAATTGATTGTAAATCTTTCGACCCCTTTGTATCATCTGGGTTTCTAATTCTCTATAATGCACACCATAAGAATTGAACCAGTCTTTATGTGATGTCGTCTCCCTTAAGAAAGCTATTCTTATAGATGTTATGTTTAAGAATTTTATCACTTCAACGAGAAAGTTAGAGTTAATACAAATTAAGATTAAGTTGTTAAGCCTTTGAAATGTCGGGCTCGATCAAATTTGCGCAGTGGAAGCTTGGTGGAATGTTAGATAAAAGATTAAATACCTTCATTTGTTAGGAATTAAGATATGTAAAATTTTGAGAATGAAATTTCTTTTAAGGAGGGAAGAATGTAATTATTGAGTCCAGATGGGCCAACCTGGATCGTAGTCGGTGGCCCATCTGGAAATCCAAGGGATAGTAGCTTCGGGAAGGAAGCTGTTGAGGCGGTTATAACCGCCGAACAGTGGCCGTTCTCCCTCCCCCTTCCTCCCGATGAGGCTATAAATGCCATGGACTCCTCAGTGAGTCACTGCCTCTCACCCTCTCACTGCCTCTCATTCCCTTCTCTGTCTGTGCAAAGGAGCTGGATCGGGAGCAATGGAGGAGGAGACACCCTCAACTCATCCCCACACTGCGTGGCCGGAGCAGACGCAGCAGCTCGCCGGAAAAGCCCCACAGCTCCTTCCCGGAGCTAGGTAAGTCTCTTGATCACTCCATCCTTTCCATTTCATATTCCTATCTATCCAAATAAATGATCAAAACAAAAGAAAAATAAAGAAATGAAAAGAAAAATAGAAGAAGAAGAAGGGTAGGAAGAAGATGAAGAGGGAGGAGAAAGGTCTAACCAATGATCGGCTGTGATCTGACATTGGCCGAGGATCTTTCTCCTTCACCCGATCAAGGCTTCCCCTTCCATTAAAACCTTAGATCTAGAAATCCAAAAATGCAGACCTACCTCCCGATTCATGGAAAGAGCTCTCGGTTCATGCAAATCCGGTTCCCATGGGCGGAACCAGTTTGATTTCAGCCAGAGATGATTGGAGAAGAAGAGCCAAAGGGGGAATCTCCCTGTTTTAGCCATGGACACCGCTGGCTCGGGGCACTGTGGACGCCATCGGGCCGACTGTGGGCGTCGGCCGCGCACCATGCGGGCACCACCGATTTCGGCTGGTTCCTTTGCTCCTCGAGAGGTGCCTATGCCCCATCTCCTACACCGGAGGTGGAGAAGGAGAGCGGCCAGTCGGGCCGTGGCTGCTGCAGGTTGGACCGCAGCCACCGTGGGCGCCGCTGGTTGGCCGCAGCGCCGTCAGTTTCGGGCCAGCCTCCTCCCCAGCGCCCTTCCGAGCTCATCTCCTAGCTTCATGGGGGAAAAGGAGAAGAGGAAGAGGAGATCGGGAAGAGAAGAAGAAGGAAAAGAGGAGAAGAAAAGAAAAAAAAAAGAAGGAGAAGAAGGTTCGGGAAGGGAGGAAAGGAAAGAAAAGAAAAAGAAGAAAAGAAAAGAAAAAAAAAAGAAGAAAAGAAAAAGAAGAAAAGAAGAAAAACAAAAGAAGAAAGAAAAATAAAATAAAATATGTTGTGGGTTGAAATGGGCCTAATTCTGGAGTGGGCTTCAAATAAACTTGGCTTTAGAAGCCTGAGGTCGGGCCGGGCCCTGATTCAAGCCCAGTGGTCTTAAAACCAAAACTAACTAGGCCCGAAGAGCTCAAATTTTAATATAGGGACTAAATTGAATATGGATTGAGGCTAGATTTCCTTTAAATTAATTAAAACTTATAAGGTTTAATTATAAATTAACTAATTATGTTTCTGAGCCTGAATACAAATGGGCCCAGTGACTGAACCAGGCTAAGGGCCTGATCCAGAACCTAATTAAACTTTGGACCTGAATGCAATGACCCAAACGTGAACCAGAAATTGGGTCAGATCTGAACCTGAACTAAAAATTGGATCAGACCTGAACCAGAAAATTGGTTAGACCGAACTCAAACATTAGGTCAGACCCAAATTGAGGATTTGAATAGACCCAAATCGGAAATTGAACCAGGTTAGAGACCTAAGAATGAAATTGAGTCCTGTAGATGGGTTGTAAACTGCTTAATTAAGAAAGATATAAATAAATGAAGTTGAACGTGCAAGTAACAAATAATTTGATGATGTTGATAAGTAATTGCAGAATTGGCATTTGGTGAGCAATGTAACGTAAGTAACCTGTCTTAATCTTATTATAGATCATGTATCATGATTTATAAAATGAATAAGTATTATTTATGCAATTTGAATTGTGTATATGAATTGCGGAAAAAGTAAGTGACCCTGATATAATCTTATGTTTTATCAAATACATGTGACTATTTGATTATAAAATAGTATATGATTATTTATGTTTTCGCAAAATGAGGATCAAGCATGTGTTAGTAAGTGTTGCATGGTTTTAAATAGATGACATTTATCATGATTATCATGCTATGTATATAAATTCGTGACGATTTAGAAGTTGCACGAAAATTAGAGTTTTCAGCATGGTCATGAGTTTTATTCATCATGATGTTATCATTTACTTTCCAATGTATCTATGCGATAAGATTCATGAAAAGCATGATATGGTTTATGAACTCTCAGATTGCTATGTACGGCCCTCGCCAGCAGGTTATAGTAGCTCGGCATATGGCCCTCGCCAGCGGGTTATAGTAGCTTGGCAGATGCCCCTCACCAGCGGGTTATAATAGCTTGGTTTAGACCCTGCCAACGGAGAATAATAGTTGGAAAAGATTATGGCCCTCGCCAATAGGTTATAGTGGTTCGGTATAAGGCCCTCGCCAGCGGGTTATAATAGCTTGGCTTAGACCCTGCCAATGGAGAATAATAGTTGGTAAAGATTATGGCCCTGTCACGGATAATAATAGTGATCATAGCTGCACTATCATCTAAGAGCACGAATTTCCAAGCATGAATAATGACAAGTACGGATTTCAAAGCATGAATAATGATAAGTATGGATTTCAAAGTATGGGATAATGGCAAAAGTTTTATGATGTATAACCATGTTTATGAAGTTGCATAAATGGACATACATAGTTTTATAACTGGTTTGTTTATATGAAATGTTTACTTTGTTACAACTGTTAGTTTCTTAAAATAATGCACTAGCATGCAAAACATTGTACTTGATCTGATAAGATTACTCATGGTTACTTACTGAGCTTTTATAGCTCACACCCATTCATTTATGTTCTCACAGATAAATAGGATTGCTAGGAGCAAGGAGCGTGACATGCTTTAGGAGTATGGAAAAAAATGAAATATTAAATGCTGATATTTTTAGAAGCTCTGTATTAATCCTTAATGATGAAACATTTGATTACATTCATAAATGAAATTGTTCATAATTGATTTGAAGTTTTGAAGTTTTGAAGTGGTTGCGTGTTATTGCGAGCAAAGGTTTGCAATAGCACGGTCGTGTTATGAATCGAATTCAGGGCGTGACAAACGGCACACCTTCGCCTTTTTTTCGGTCATCCGTCGGACTGCCCCAAGGTTGTCTCTTCTCCCCATACCTATTTATCATTTGTGCTGACTCATTGTCTCGTGCTCTGCGACATGCTTGTGGGGATCAAGTGCTGGAGGCCTATGTTTCGGCCTCTGGTGCCCAGCCGATCTCTCCTCTTCTCTTTACAGATGACTGTCTTCTACTGGCCAGAGCTCGGCCTAGGGATGCTATTGTTCTTCAGAGGATTTTGAAGGATTACTGTTGGGCATCGGGTCAGAGGGTGAACCTTCAAAGATCGACAGTTGCTTTCAACCCGGGGACTGCGGTGCGGGTGCGACAGGAGATCAGGGGGCTACTAGGTATGAGAGAGCAGGATGGGTCATGGACCTATTTGGGAGTTCCGATCATTGGGAGGAGATTGCGTATCTCGGACTGTTAAGACATGGTGCACCGGGTGCAGCAGAGGTTGGAGGGTTGGAGGGCGGCATCGCTCTCCATGATGAGTAGGATGACCTTGGTCAGGTATGTACTCTGCTCCATGCCTGTCTACTTGATGTCGAACACCGTTGTCCTCAGGACGGTGTTGATGAGGATTGAGAGGCTTGCTCGGAGCTTCATTTGGGGTCGCAGGGTAGTGGCCGGGGGGTTCATCTGGTGGACTGGGAGTCGGTATGCCAACCGACTAGGGCAGGAAGGTTGGGTATTCAGTCTCTACTGGTCAGAAGAGAGACACTGATCACTCGGCACACTGCCAGAGTTATCTTAGAGCCACAGTTTGTTTGGAGCCAGATGATGGTCGTCGGGTATGGACCTGTTCGGAGCAGTGGGACCCCACTTGGGGTTCGGAGGGCGACACCAGTTTGGTGCGAGATCTGTAGGTACATACCTTTGGTCCTATCGAGATGCAGGTGGCTGATCGGTGATGGTCAGAGCATGGATGTGGTGGGGGACGCTTGGGTGGAGGAGCTCTCGTTGAGGCGTTGGCCGACCCTAGTCAGTGTTGACCTTCTTCTTCCGAGGAGGGACTCCGGGTGTGCGACCTTCTTCTTCCGAGTGGTGCGGCTGGGATACCCATCGGATCGATCAGCTGTTTAGGGAGCCACTTGCGGAGCTTCCAGGGCACCCTTGCCCCAATGTCAGGGTGTGGAGCTCGTCTTGCAGGGCTAGAGTCAGGGTGGCTGACGTTTGCTGTGTTGTCCAGGGCAAAGGGCATTTGGGGGTGGATCTCGGCTGGATCTGGCGGTTTGGGCTACACCCCAGAGTGGCCTTATTTCTCTGGAAGGTCGTTTGGGGTAGGCTATCGACGAGATTGCTGCTATGCAGGAGGGGGATGGGTATCCACCCTCAGTGCCCGAAGTGTTAGACTAATGAGTCGCTGGACCATGCTATCTTCCAATGCCACCGGGCCATAAGGGTCTGGAGGCGAGCAGGTTTCCCCATGGACTTATGGCGTCACGCGACATCCTTTCTCCAGGTACTTCGATGCTTGGTCACGGCCTCGTAGTCTAGACCTGAGGCAGTGCGGGCGACCTATACTGTCTATTAGATCTGGCTAGCGAGGAATGCATGGACTTTTGGCAAGATGAGCCCCCCGCCCGAGGTGGCGGTTGGAGGGTGCGGATGCTAGCAGTAGAGGCCTCTCAGGCGATCTACTTGAATAGATCTTTGACAGCTCAGAATATCTACATATGCTCATGGAGCGCCCCGTATGGTGTTTTTCACCTGGGAGCCCCCACCCTTAAGTTTCTTCAAGGTCAACTTCGATGGATGCGTTTTGCACGACGGCGGTATGGAGGTGTGGGCTTCGTCGTCATGGCTCCGGATTCTAGGGTGATCGCGGCCGGAGGCTGCCACTTGTTCGACACCTCGGTGCCAGCGGCAGAGTTAAGAGCGACTTGGTCGGGATTGAGCTATATTCGACGTGCTTTGCTGGAGCGAGAGGTTCTCTTGGAGGGGGACTCTGCGATGATCATTGGGTGGATCTTACAGGCATCGGGTGGGGTTGGCAATTACCACCCACTGCTGAGAGACATCTAGGCCATGGTTTGTGACGTGATGGTGATCCAAGCGAGGCATGTGTTCAGAGAGGCCAATGGTGCCGCGAATTGCGTGGCTTCTTTTGTTGCTGACCATTCAGGGGACCACCTATAGGTGGGCGAGGCGGAGTTGTCTAGTGCTCTTTGTGATGTACTACTTTTTGACTTTTTTGGGTGTATCTGTACACGTTATGTATGATACTTCCATTTTAGCCAAAAAAAACTCCAATTCCGAACTAGTGAAAACGTAGTTTTTCCATGCTCTTCATAGATATTTCTCTCTCATGAAATATAGGAATCTTATTCTCATTTACTTTTTTATCTTTTTTTTTTTGAAAACTCTAATTAAAAAGAGGCATTTTTATATTTTTCTATTGATCATACTTTTTCTTTTTTTTCTCGCGAACCAAACAGGTCCTAACAATAATATGTTCGGTTGTATGTTTGCTGTTGAGCCAACCCTAGAGGATTTGATCAGGCGCGGGAGCAGCCATGCTACTTTCACATGGGATTGTAGCTAGAAGCATAAATAGGTTGAATGCAGGTTGGATTCTTACAATATCGATATCCAAATTTGATATAATAATTAAAAAAAAATGGATTCAAGTTTAGTTCCATTAAAATGGATAAGTTCCGGGCTCACATTATTAACAATTAGATTCGAGTTTGGATTTAAGTTTTCTTGAGGATTAGTTTAATGAATAAGTTTTCTCGAGGTTTAATTAATAATGTCCAAAGCTAAGAGTATTCTTATCATAATAGTATATCATTACAACAGTAGGACATGAAAAGTGAAAGAAGTAGGATATGAGAAATGAATGGTTGTTTTTTTTAAAAAAATCCAAACACCTTTAAAATAGATGAAGTTTCTATATATATTTAGTTTGATTGAAACAAAATCAAAATCTTAGTATTGATTGGGATTTTGGAATTAAAATAGCAACTGATAAGAGTTCAGGAGAGCATGCATGAGAAAACAAAACTAGAGTTTAGAAGAGCATACACGAGAAAACAAAGTAAATCCAAATATGAATAAAAGGAATCAACACAAACTATGCAGCCAATTTTTCTTGTATTCCTATATTTACATGTATTATATATAATTAATTTTCCAATATTCGAGTTATCAGGTTTTCGGTTTCCAACATAGCTACATTTGAGTTTAATTTAATAAAAATTTGCATCCTATATATACATAATCCGAATTCAATCCAGTAAGATTATCAAAAACTTAATTTGAATTTATACCTGATTATTACAAAATAATTGGGTGAAGTTATCAAGTATTCGTTTGTCATTTTAACTATTTTTCTCTTTGCTTAGCTGGTCGCGGCTTTGCCATTCAAGATGATGGCGTTTGAATTCCAGTGGCAAATAAATATCAAATCTTATTAATTTTAAACAGGGACATAAAAACTTTTAGCTCATTATCAAATAAATATTATGTCATCAATACTTCATCGCCTTTAGACTTTGTTAACATTACCAAAGCCATCTAGTACTCGAGTGGTCTAGTTCCCATTCATAATCTGCACTCAGAACTTGTAGATGGAAAGGCAACTCTCCACATACACAACTTTCCTCCTAGATATGTACACATTGATTTCTCTACAAGTATTTCTATAAATCTTGCATGAATATCTAATATCTAAAACCATTTGAATAACATCTTCTAAAAAGTTGCTCACCTTGGGGTATGCCCTCAAATTTTCTTCCATTTCAACTTCCTCCACAGCTTCTTCCATATCTAAAGGTGAAATCATATTAATGTCATGTTAAAATGGACCAAATCTCTGAGCTAAATATAGTTTGGAAGAATATAACTTCTATATAGGCAAGCAAGGAACCAAGATTTTGCAACTGTGATTTCATTCCACCAATTATAGAAATTTTATTTTATTTTTGAAGGAATAGTGATAGAATTGTTGCAATCTCATGGAACTTCTTTCAAGAACAATCATGTTATCTTTGTTGCATAAGGATTATGTAAACTGAACTATTGGCCTAATCATCTATTAAAAGAAAAATCTTGCAGACTGTGTATGTTAATTAGTTAAAAGGTTTTTACAAAAAAATTGTATAAAAAATAGACTAATTTGCATCTCAATGATACATTCTATATCGATGAAGTACTCAAACTCGAGCACTTTCGCTTGGCATCTAAAGTGAAAAATCAAAAATATCATGCGTAATATAAAGCCATAACAATGACTACAATACATCTAATAAATTGTTACCCATGCTAAAGATTTCCTGGCTAGCTTTTAGTCTAGATAATCATAGTTTGGACAACCTCCTCCAGTTGTAACTTAGATGGATTGATTAGATTGACTGTTGTTTTGATTTGATGCCATCACATGTTGCTCATAATTCCCTGTATGGTCATATGGATTGTTCTGTCAGAGATTTGAGTTAAATTAATTATCTTTTCATCAAACCATGAACCATGAACTCAGGAATGTTGTCACTTGCTTGTTGCGTGAGCACATCAATTTCAAATAGATGAGTCCATGTCATGATTTTTTTAGAGCAAAAAGTTCACACATCTTTTCTTGAGCTATGAATAGTCTATTTGGTCTTTTATTAGTCATCTAAGCTTAATCAGAGACTCTTGGTATTTACAAAATTTTCTCAAACTGCCGATGCATACATGCAAACGACAGGCATAGATTTTCCTTCAAGTTATGTACAGATCCAAAATATTTTCTTGTGTAAAGTGTATGAAATAATATTACTTTTCATTTTTGATGTCATTATATGTTGTAATAACAATTGACATAAACTATTGAAGTAAAATTATATGATTGAGCAAAATTTCTAAATTTTCTTCAATAAATAATGTATTATTATAAATTGGCTAAAGAATGGGGCATAATTATTATGGAGAACCCGCATGGCCCAATGATCTTTACCATTCATTGTATACATTTATGGTTAATGAAAAGGCATGATGATGTTGGACGGTGGCCCCAAAACATTGCTAAAACTAATCAACCTTGTAAGATATTGAAATTTTCGTATATAAGATGGAACAAGATGATCTCTTGGTGCAAATTCAGAGCCTTTAGTCCTAACACATATAAATACTTTATTTAAAATACATAGATTCGTATTTCCTTTTTACTTCAATTACTTGAGCGCGAGATATTGATTAAACACTCAATTATGCGTGGCTCTATATATGCAATAAAATAATCATATGATAATTACCTTTTTTTTGGTAAAAGCGACATTTCATATAGCTCTAACGTGAGTACATCCAGCCATATCAGAAGAAAGAAAAGAGTACAGAGTAGGGGGTATCCCTCCTACCGATGTCCAAAGGATCTCTCCGGAGTGTCGGGCCACATAGGAGGCAACCCAATCAGCTGCACTGTTTGTCTTCCGAAAAACGTGTAAAGCCTGAAAATCGCTCAACTCCTGAGCCAACCTACGAGTATCGCGGATAAGAGGATGACCATCACCATATCTGTCCAATTCTCGAACCCAGTCAATCACCACAGAGGAGTCCCCCTCAAGGCATAGCCGCTCAGCACCCAGTATCTGCCTGGCAAAGGATATCCCTTCCCAAGCTGCCCGCAGCTCCGTCCCAACAGCAGTAAGTCCCGGCGTACGACGGCCGTCAGCTGCTATCATCCTCCCGAGATGATCTCTGATCACAAAACCAACGCCTCCGGACACTCCGTCCACCGACATACTACCATCGAAGTTCACTATGAGATAACCAGGGGGTGGGGGTACCCAAGAAACAAGGACGAACCTGGGCGCTGTGACAGCAGAAGAAGTACCCCAGATGTCCCCGGCCATCCCAGAAGAGAACCTCACGGTAGCTATGGTGATCTCCCTCGCATGACGTATCGCTCTGTCCACCACCATCCTCGGTGGTAATCTCCTACCCTCAAACAAGCCAGCATTCCTGTCCAACCAAATATAATAAGCCAAATATGCCCAGCGAATCCCTGCATCAGCAATACTAGGCCTCCGCATGGAAACCCTCAACCAATGAATCAAATCCTATACCGACTCGACTGAGTGGGGCAGTAGGTCCGGTGCTCTCCTCCAAATCTTCCTGGCTCTGGGACACTGCAGTAAAACATGATCAATAGTCTCCTTAGTATCTATACACACCTCGCAACCCTGAGTGATCCTCATCCCACGCCGTGTTAACAAGCTCCTGGTCGGTAAGCAGCCCCATGCCACCTTCCAGATGAAGAGCGCCACACGCGGGTGAATCCGCATCCTCCAAATCCATCCCCCCTCTATCTGCCGGCCTGGCTCACAGCTCATCAACTGATGAATATCCCTGGCGCGCACCTGCGACCTCCCTGTCGGCACTCAGACTAGTCTGTCTGGCCTCTCCCGAGCAGGAACTGGTAGAGCCAGGACCATCTCTGCCAGCTGCGTCCCAAACACCTCCTGAATCAGCTCCTCTCTCCATCGTCCTCCCCCTGGCTCCATCAGATCTCTGACCCTGAGGCCAGCTATCCTCGCCGTGTCCACCATCACCGGCAACCTACTAATCGGCTGCTCTGTCACCCAGCTGTCACCCAGATAATTACCTTCACTTTCAAAATTGTAGTCATAACATGAATGTCTCAATATTATACTAGCACTGCTTTGATAAGTTTTATCATTGGACGATGATCGGTTATAATTTTTTTATTGTATTTCTTCTTCTATACGTGCATTTGCTCATACATTTTCACCAGTAAAGTATGAGAATTAACTAGAATTTTAAACAACTGACAAGTATTCATTTTTCTAAAAGTAAATAATTAATGTATATCATAAAGTAAAATATCGAAGATGCGGGGGAATGAATGATGCACAAAAATAATGTGAAAAATACATATCACCTAATGAATTTTCATCGCAACAACTGCTAGAGAACAATTTTAGTTTAATGCTTGCAACAAAACATTTATGAGCAATACTCTATTTTTTTAATCAATTCAAATGGTACTTTAAATATGGAAAATCCTTAATTGTGATAGGGTTCAAAAGGATAAATCACAAACATTTCATAATAGCGCTATGTTATAGTTATGTTTTATGGATTAGTTATATTTTTTACTGCTAACTTGAGTCAACTTGATAAGCTACAATTGAAATATAACAAGTAAGAACCCTCTTAGATTGAAAGAATATCATATTGATAGTGTAAAAAAATTCTTAAAAGTTATAGATCTTTTGTTGAGCAAAAAAAACTCAATTTTATGTTTATATAAGGACATCATATCTAGCCTTTTTGTATGAGCAGCAATTAATATCCATTAGTTTAATTTTTAATAACAAAGTTAAGATAAAAAAGCAAACAAGATAAACATTACTTCAAACAATAAAAACAACTCCCTTGTCTTTTAGATATTAGCCCTTAGGGCTAGACATGCCCATATCTTCGCTATTTATGTCTCACATGAAGCCAACCACAAGGGTTCACTAAATGTGTGCGCGCGCACGATATATATATATATATATATATATATATATATATATATATATATATATATATATATATATATATATATATATATATATATATATATATATATATATATGATTTTTTTATGCACACAAGCAAAAGAAAACTTAAATTTATTTTGAAGGACTTTTTAATCGAAAATAATTTATAGTTTTGTTCATGGGTTGAATACTTATTGCGAATAAGAATTCACATTAAATTTAAGATTTTAGCAATATTCAGGCCATATATATCATTCATTTTAAAAGCAAAGTTTAAATCATTTAGCTCTATTCGAGTATTTGATACTCGTTTTAGGAAAGAATTCAAGTTTGTAACTTTACGTTCTAAATTTTAACTAATTTATTAGTTTCAAAGGCCAAAATCTGCTTAAACTTTTATCATAAGAGTACAGTTGAATTTGGATCAAGTTAGTAAGGCTCTTTATGGTATTAAGTCGATTTAATAAGAATTTATATTACAAGATTTAGTTGGGAAGTCTTCTTTGAAAGCTTATTTTAGTAAATATATGGATAAGAAAGCCATGGAAAAATAGAAGAAAAGATGCCCAACTAAAAAACTTAAAAGAAAAAAATTATATTGGTGGTTATAATTGAGCCCGGATCCTGGGTCCAGACTCCGCAGAACAACAGTACTTATCATGGGCGTGATGCATCAATGACCATTGCACGGTATATGGACGGCGGGGCGGCGCCATCAAGTTTAGATGCGGCTTGCATTCAAGTCCTCCGATCTTGCATTGATTGGTACTAATTTTTGATAGCTTTAGTAATTTTCCAGGTTACTTTAGGTTGCTGAGGGACCCTAAAAGGCGCCGCCCCTAATTCCACTTTTAACGTTTCCTACGTGTAAAGCTGAACCTGGCCCAAAAAGCTGTTCCCTGTTGAGATTCATCCCTTGCCATCTTTGCGTATCAAATCAACGGACAACAAAATAGAGGCACAGACTGGGCCTCTTTTTATGCTGGACAACGCTCTGAAGAGATATTTTAGCCATATTAGAAGGGTTCTTTCTTGTACTATATCAAATTGTAGCTCTTGATTCTGGCTGCTTTTATAGAGTAGAATGAGCAGTAGTTTATCAAAAAGAAGCCTGAAAAAAAAAAAATCATTCCTGGACCCATCTCATTAGGCTACCGACATCCACTCGCTGTTCGCACGCGGACATGAAACGTCTGGCCCTCCCTTTATCACCACCCCTCCTCCCATTATTATTACACTTTACAAACTAAACAATAATTTCTCACTACCAAATCCCTATTTATTTATTTATGAGTCCATTGTTCTTTTCTCCCTTGCTTACAGCTAAGAAATTTTTAAAGCAAGGTTATTTCTTTTCTTTGTCCTTTCCCATCCTATGCTCCTCGTACAAGTTCCTATACTGATAGCTAGAGCCACCGTCCAACTCACAGGAAATCCAAACTTTTAACGGCAGTTTTTTCTTCACGCATAAGAACATTATGCGGACTTTAAAGATGGAGATGGAACTCGTTTTGTTAAAGTAGTAGGTGGTGAGGTGGCGGCCTGTCGTCAACTCGCTTGGAGCCTGGAGGGGCCTCCGCCGTTGCTTCGCACGTTGGTCAACATGACAACGGCTCTTTTCATTTCTTTTATTATTTTTTTCCTCTAAACATTTCTCACACAAAAAAAATCGAGAAAATATTGATATATATATATATATATATATATATATATATTCTAAAGTAAGAAAAAGAGTGGTATAATAATTATTATGTTGTCAAAATATAAATAAAAAAATTCTAATGATGAGAAGATGGGAGACATAAAGAGAGAGAGAGAGAGAGAGGCGGAGGTGAGAGCTGAGTGAAGAGATCCATGGGGCTCATCTGTGAATGGGTCCGCTTCTCCTGCACGTGGCTTGCCGTTCCTCTTCAATCAATCCGCTCTCTGTCTCGGCCCCAAAAAACCCTTGCGATCCTTCGTTTTCTCGGTGGAATTGAGCTCGTCTGGATGCTTTGGCTCTGAAAGAAATACGAGTAAGCCTTTTCTTTTCCTTTCTACCTTTTTTTTTCCTAAAAAAATACTTTGATTTATATTGCTTGCTTTCATTTAATCTGCATGGATTTAGTCAAGAATTCTTGATGAATATTAGGGAATTGAACTTGAAAGATGGGACCTTCTATTTATTTTTTTGTTTTTTCTTTCGTGAATTGACTGGTTGTCTGAAGCTTAGATGTTTAGATTAGATGCGAATCTGCGGATTAGAATTTGGACTTTTTGAGCTTGTGCTGAAAGATTTCGAGGAAAACCCATTTTGTATCGCTGTTTCTTCTTTCCTTTCCTCCTTTTATTTTTTGGGTTAGGATTTCCTCTCAAGAAGCTGGCATGAAGAGTTGAGGTAATTTGAATTTGCTATAGTAGTTTTTTTATTCAGAGTGCTTTCTGATTTTGAATTTGCTAGTATTTCTTCCGGAACTTGAACTTAGTTCGTTCCTATATATAGGCTTCTTTTGCTGATTTGCTTCCCCTAATCCGAGGCTAATTTTCCCCTCTCCTTCTAATGGACAGTGGATTTGGGTTGGCATCGTCCATCTTTAGATGTGCACTATTGACTCCAAAGATTCAATTTTTTTTTTTTTTTTTGAATTTGTCTTGCAGCAGACTGGCAAGATCAGAGGTTCAATTTCCATTTGTAGTAGGCCACTGATGTAAGTTGATTCCCATCTGCAGAAGAAGCTATACATCTGGTATCGCTCTCTTTTTCCTTCTTTGTTTATGTGATTCATCTTAGTCCGAATGAAGACAGTATGCTGTTTTATTCTCATACTAGCTGAGCAAGATCTCTCCATATTAAGGACAATTTTTTACTAGATATACAAATTTTTAGGATACTTCACAAACCATACTTCTATGTTGTTCTCTTCTTTTAAATGTAAATTTAGCAAATGAGGCATATGAAAGCCCAATTGCAAGGAAAATATGGGTTGATGCTATCAGCACATACATCATTTTTTTTAAAGTTAGTTTTCATGCTCACTGAAAAAATCATGATGAGTTTTGACATGGCGAATAATGAAGTACTCCATAACATGTTATTCTAGGTTGTGTATGTAAACATAAATAACACAGTTCCTTTTCATAGGACTTAGCTAAGATTTTACTGGTATTGTAGCTTATGAAAGTTATCAATAGTATGTTCATAAAAAAGTCATATTGCATTTAAAGTTTTAAGAATTTTTAGTGCTTGATCTTGTGTTATTGCAGTATAATGTGTTCATTTGATAGGTGAGGTGACAGTGTTTTGGCAGGCTATGCATGAGATATTTTTCAAATATTCCTCATACTACCTTCCAGATTGATCATGCCCAAGATCCATACTTTTTGAAATCAACCATAGAAATTTGAGTGTTAGCTGATTCTGTAATTTTAGGAGGATATAGGGAGAAAATGACAGAGAAAAGCAATAGAAATATATGCACCTTGCTGGAGTTCTTCTTGACTTAATTAACTTTTCAGATCTTTCAAACAAGAAAAATTAAAACAATTATTTGGTCAAGTTCATATGGCTAAGGAGCTAAAGAACTTTAATTGTATGCATCATTTGCAGTGTTAGCTGAACATTTGTAAGAGTGCCAAATTTTAAGTACCTGACAGAGCCCAAGTTTCCTGAATATTTTGGCTCTCCACAGAATTTTAAGTAAGTCACATTTCTAAAGTCTAATTTACTTTTGATTGATAGAATCTCTAATTTAATCTGCATGGATTCTGTTAAAATTCTGGTTATGTAGTAGGTTTTAAGTTCAGATACTCTCTTTTAAGTTGTATTATGATAAGTTTTGTGTTTCTTTTTCTTTAAGTTGATCGGTGAAGATTAGATGCTTAAATAAGGATATAAGAAATCTTGTGTTTTTTGTCATGGTTATGGAATCGAGGGGCAATCAAGTTGGCCTCTTCTTTTTACTGAAGAATCTACGGAAAGTCTGATATAATAATCTAGATGGATCTCCAAATCATGTTGCATGTGAAAATGTCACAGATTGGCTGCATCCGACATTTCTTTTATATTCTTGTCCGGAACAAGTAGACAAAATAGACATTATCTGTTCTTCCAACACCTTTGATTCGTCTATAGGTCAAAATATCATTATATGATTTTGGTTTATTTTGAGTCTTACGTTTCCTTTTTCTCATGCCAACCTTTTGGTACTCTTTATGCATTGATTTTCACTGTACTTCTTTTCAACTGCTGCATCAATTCGTGCTCACATCAGCTTTTCCTGTATATGTGAGAGAATGCAAATGTAAACACTCTCGTAGATTAGCATAGTGGCCAAAATAGATAGTTTTTCATAGTTTCCAACCATAATGTTTTCAATTATGACCCACTTGAAAGTGGATTTATGAAAATGCGGCTGACATGACAGTCTCACAGGCCGTAAACAGAAATGTTGTTATAGGATAAAAGTGCGCAAAAGTAAAGATCCACTAGAATGGGAACATTGAAATATTTAATATGAATACTTTTACATTTTTATGACATGCATGCATGTTGTGTTTATATATGTAGGATTTGTTGTAAGGTTGACTAGATTTGATACCAGATCTAATCAGGACACATGTAGAAATGGGGTTTTACAAGTAGATATTATCTACCAACCAAGGATTTAAATGCCATGGACATGTGGCATTCTGGTCAGTAAGTTGTACAGCACGTGTTCTGCTATGCTGAAACTAAAACAAAGATTTAGGATCCCCATTGGCTGTATCAACTTGTGCTGAATTGGCATTGGTCAATATGGGCTGAAACCTCTCAATACCGAATGGTTCACCTAATTGGTACAACACGTGTTCTGCTGAGCTGAAACAAAAACAAGGACTTAGGTGCCCTGTTGGCTGTGTCAACTTGTTTGGCCAGCCGGTAGGGGCTGACACCTCTGAATACCAAGTGGTTCGATTTGTTCCCAATATCGACCAAATGTGGAAAGCTAGTACTGGTCCAGCGTAGCCAGAAAATTGAAAACACTGTCTGAATTGCTGGAAAAAAAAACAAAGATTGATTTTCGAGACCTCTTTTCTCTATGTCAAGTCATCTAAAAATGGACGGTTCAAATAGCACTGGTGTGCTATATAGGCAGAGTATGATAAGGCCAATCAGCTTTGGCGACATCAAGTCAAATTCAAGGATGGAAATTTCAAAGACATCCGGGTATGATATACTATATCTAAAATGCCTATAAATAGAAAATTATTTATTTTGGAGGCCACTTGCATATGCATAAAGTCGTCAGAAATGAATGATTTAAATAGCACACACAAACAATGTCTCATTTGATGTATGGGTAGAAGGCATCAGAAACAGTTGAAATTTGGTATCCGTGTGCTTTAACTTTTAAGACCTCTAGATCAAATCAAAATAGGGTGGAAGAGAGGGGTTCAAACACTGTTGAGTGAGCTAAAGCTCAACAGCCTTTATCTCTAACAGTGTTGTTGTAATCTAATCAGTGATTAAAATTAAATATGTCATCATTTGCCATGTACTTGACTTTTTTGGGCGGATTTAATGCCCAGTTGAATAGCAAGAAATCTTATCCTTTCTCAAGTGCTTGAAAATAAAAGGAGGATCTTTATCTCATTTGGCAGTGTGTGTTGGACTCTTTCTTCCCACCCTGTTTGTGTGGGAAAACTAAAAAAGGTGCATGTTGTGTATACATGTGCATCTTTGTATACACATGTATAGCTTTAATTGTACCACGTCATAACTAATTTGGTAGTGCCCCATGCTCAAACGTATGGCGCCTCATCCAAGGCAATTATTCACACAATTTAATGAACTCTACATACTTTAAGACACATGTGGACTAAAATTTAAGTAGTTCGTGTGTTTCCCACTTATAGATGAAACAAGTCTTTTATTCAGTATTTGATAAACTGTGCATTTAAGTAGATACCTGATAATAGGTAAAATCAAGTACTTTGAATGCTTAAGTTCATGATGTAATGTGATTTGTTGATTTGAATGTCTCACCTCATAGTTTACAGTGTTTTAGATGTTGTGTATCATGTTTAATGATATTGATTTATCATCTAGATGTTCCATTATTTGCCCTCATAAAATTAAACCTTCAATCTTCATGATAAAATTTTGGCTCAACTCTATCTATCTACATGCATACACATATATCGTAAGTATACATAACATACCATAACCATAACTACTAGGCCTTGTTTCAGTTTTTAAGTGTTGGCTTTATGAATATTCACTTGCCAAGAATTCCTGTGGTGTTATTCAAAGCTTTTTCAAAACCTTTGTTATAACTATCAGCCCTATTGTCTTAGGTCCTTCCATCCTTTCTAATATCCTTTGATGCATTCTAGTATCTCACCTTACTAGGCCACACAATCTTCTTTTGACATGCCTGTATCATCACAATGAGTTATCCATCACTTTGTCTGTGACTAATGTGAGTCCTGAATCACATATACAAATGCATATAATTGCAAGCATAGATACAAAAATAAAAGGTCCAGACCTGGAGTGTAGGTTAAAGTCTAAACTAAAATTTTCAGATTTTCAAGTAAAAGAATTGACTTTGAAATTCGCATTTTGACTGTTTTGTCGTAGTCTTAGGCATTTCATGCGGATACATTGGGTTTTCTCTCAAACGTGCTATTTTGCCTTAAGTGTCACTGATGTGCAAAATAGGATATGAAATGAATAGTTAGGTTTCATCCAATTTTGCTATGTGGGTTTTGAATTGAAGCTAACCAAAATACCTTGGTTCATCTCTAACCAAAGTGTACACTGTAAAAGTGACGTGTCAATTTTCTGAGTTGGATGATCTGAATGAGTGTTTGATTTTGGCCAGTTTCAGCCAGTTTTCGTATTGGCCAAATCTGAAGCTTTTGGTTACAGCCTACTAAAGCATAACCAAGGCTGAACCTTGCTTGCAGAGGAACTAAAGGTGATATAGGATCCAACTGGCATACTCTAAGGGATAAGGTTTATATATATCTTTATTTGTAAATTTTCACGTGCTTCTTTTTTCTGAAATTTAATTTCCTTTTGGGCAATATTATCAATAAGATGCTTATCTTTATCAAAATTTGTTCAGTTCTGTAAATGTTTTCAGTGTATTAATGTATCGCTTGAGGGATCATCTTCTTTTCTTGTTTCTGTAGATCTTATAGTTTCATTTACTACCTCTAATTCTAAAAAGGAAAAGAAATAAATGAATCACTTAGATTGAACTGAATATTCATGTTTGCAACTGCTTCTCTCCCTTTTTTCCTTGTGAATTATTGGGACAAATTAGAAATGTTCGATAGAATTGTCTGTTAAGTGCATTATAGTCAGAACTTATGCAGAGCATTCTAAATCATTGCTATAAACAAAGCTAAATTGGTTTCTTTTGTGTATTTTTTTTTGTCAATTTGCATGCTTGTTTGGCAAGGATTTAAATCTTGGTACCAGGCCCCATCTCAGTTGGTACTTGGGATGGTATGGTATTGGGGGAAGGTGGTCCAGTCAAGATGGAATGAAACACTCAGTAACAACAAAATAAAAAGGAAGCAAAATTGTGTCCTTATCCGTCCCAATCCTTCTCGATTACCCTGATGCATTGCCAGTGTCGGGACTCAACCGGGGCATTTGGATGGACCGAGATGACTAGGACATCCCAATTCAAGGGAGAACCAATGTCCCACACCCGTCCCACCCTTGTTTTTCTATTGGAGTGGTAGGGGACCTAAATCCTTAATATATATTGTTACTAATATTGTTTTTATCTTACTAGTTCTTTGTGACTTTGTAAAAGATGTATGATGTCAATAGGATTGTCAACACCTAAGACCCCAAGAAAAATCCCTGTTCATCTGCCCTTTCATTGGAAATGTTACATGTATACCTCGTACATCCTCAACAGCCATACCTTGCAAAAATATATGTATCATTTAAATAACTTTGCTTATTAGTATTCTTTTCTCTACCACATTTTTTTGTCTTTCTTTCTTCTTGCTAGAGTTACTGGAATTAACCATCATGCAGAGGCTGCTTTTTCTTTTTATTGCCAAATGGCTTTAACTTCTGTTTTGTTTGTTTTTGCCCGTCGTATCCCTTTTTTTATTATGTTTTGCTGAAGCACTGAAGTCAGCGATGTTGGTTAATGGATCTCGTATGCTTCGATGTCGAGTGTTGATTGTTGCTTGTTATAATTGATTCTATACTCAAATTAGAATCTAGAATTTGTTTTAGTTGTATTAAAAGTTTAACATCACTCTGTTTTTTTGTTAAACCAATCAAACATTGGATTCAAATTTGAATTATTAAGTGACATCAGGAAGCAACTTGACCATGCAATTGGAGGGAACATTGTGAGCTTAAAATTTTAAACCTGATGGAAATGTAGTTATTTTGAACCTAAATTTGAATTCTGCTTCCTAATAGGTTAATTAAGGCGACTCTAAATTTTTGATTAACTAATTTTAGATCAATTTTTCTCACTCGTTGATGCATATCTTATCTTAGATGAAATGAGTGGAGGTTGGATGATAAAAAAATGGTTATACAAAAGAGAAGTCTAACTCTAGAATAAATCATAGGTTGCATTTTTTTTTTTTAATAATTTAGATGTTGAAGTTTTAGGTACATATTTGGTTAAAAAGAAAAAAGTTACCAAAAGGAATAATTTAAGATGAAAGAGATTGAAGACTATGTTTTCTGAAAATTTATTGAAAGTGGAAATGTTCAAGGTCATGATTGTGGGATTTTTTTGAATTCATACAATATATTTGTATAAAAAATAAAACATGTAACTCCAGAGAATTCATATAATCATAAAATATCATGATTTTGTAATATATTCACAAACTTCCTTAAACAAGTTCCAATACTGGTGTTTTTCGTTAAAGATAGGGGGTTTTCACTTGCTAGGTGGGTTAGAAGTTTGCAATAAAAACTTTAAGGGCAAAAACTTTTCTGGTTGATGTGCATGCAAGAACTATTTGGTGTTGGTCCATTGTGTAATTTGTTAATGAATGGTGATAGTCATTATAAAGGTGCTGAGAAAGGTTGGGTGGGTGGCTTTGATTGTCATGGCATAGAAATGATGTTGCATGGATGACATTAACTACCATATCATGCTATGTCATATTCAGGGTGCGGGTTAGGTGTCTGGTGATCATGGATGACAGTGATCACCAAAGAGCAAAAATGATTTTGAGGTGGCTGTTAGTGGGAAATTGCAAATATTAGTTGAGAGCAAGAAGAGTGTGAGTATGTGATATCTTATCAAACAATCAGCACTTGGGCATCTCCCTTGCCTATGATGAAAAATGGGCAGTTGTCATTTACACACTTGTAGAAGAGATAAAAGAGAGATAGAGAGATAAGTGCAGGGAATTCTTTTGGACTGGAGAAACACCAATACCTGTAATGATGTGAACTGAGGCATTTGAAGGTCGAGCCCTATGGATGGTTCTTTGGTGCATTTTCATTCACCAGTCTTGGTTTAATCATAGCTTGAAAGGAGGAAAAAAATGTTTGGCAGTATACCACTCAACAAAAGAGAAAATTGATTCAAAGAAGATTATAATTATCCTCTTTGCAAGGACAGAGTACCCTATATTGATGAAATAATGCTGGGTGATTATGGTTACAAGATGAAAGTGGGTAGAGAGATATCTTGTGCAAGCCCTACATGAAACTAAATGAATGGATGCTCAGTTTTCGTATTACAGCCACTGAAGAACGAGCAGGATGTGGGCTTGTGTCTGTGATTATCACATGATAAGGGAATTTGTGTCCTTCAAGATAGGCGGGTTAGTAGGTGGACAGCTGTAACTATAGTATGAGATAAGAAAAAGATATTTGTGATCTTTCTAGAAAGTGAGGGCGCATGGATGGTTACGTTCGTGTAAGTGGTTATGTTCACATAAAACAGAGGCTGTGAAGTGGAAGAATATCCTCGGGAATGGTGATCTAAATAATTGGAAAAGAAAAGCAATCATATTAATTAAGGTCATTCTCGAAATGAGGTGAAATTATTAGCAGGAATTTGAGGCACTTCCCGACACCCTTACTATTTGTGTAAGAGACTGGTATAATGGGCTTAGAGAGCTCAGGGGTGTTCTGTTTCTGACTTAAAGCAAGACTGTTAAAGTGCCTACATATAATTTGATTTACCTTTCATCCTTCTCTTTTATGTGTACTCTAAATTTCTCATTCTTTTATCTTTTTATTTTGCGCTACCCAGTAGTCAGAGGGAGAGGTATCTGTCTCCTACATTATGCGCTCAAGCAGACTAGCCTACCTGTGTCAAACTGAGGTATGGAGGTATTATATTCGCAGAGTTGGAACTAAGATAGACATGCTTATCTAAATGTTCTTCTACATAGATGTTCTTTTATCTAAAAGTTCTTCTATTCTCTGTTGGATGCACGAGATGTTCGTTTGACAATCTGAACCATTAATAGGTATGAAAAAGACCATGCGGGTTTGAAGTAATCTTGATAATTGAATTTCGTGCTAACATGTATCATCTGATGGATAGCAATTTATCATTTAAAAATGAATGTTAAATGGCCTTTACAATCCAAGAATAATATACGTGAAAAAAAAAAAGATGGATAAAGCAAATATATTGAAACATTAAGTGACAACTAATTGTAAATGCTGTAATTGATTTTGTATGACCTTAATATCAGAACACAATGTTTGTCTAGGTATATGTATGGGTGAATTTTATTTTATTTTTTTAATAAACATCTTTACCTTTTTATGGAAGTAGACTATAATCTGAGGGTTGTATAATCCACTGCTTACTCTGTGAACTTTTGTGGTGTCTTTTTTCCTTTTTGTTTTTTGTTTTTTCAATATATAGAGAGTATTGAAGTCAAGAACCTACTAGTTTTGGATGGAAGAAACAAGAGGCAGCGACGAAAATCCCTGTGGAGAATCCTCTCTGACCACATCATTGCCTTCACCAGTATGTTTGCCAACTTCCCTGCAATCCCTGACTTCCCCAGTTATTGATGAAAAAGCTGACACTGATCACCAGCAGAGAATTATGGTAAAAAATCCTGAGACATCAGTTCAGCAAGATGTTCCCAATTGCTTATCATTGGATCATAATACATCAAATTCATTGGAGAAGTCAAATGCATCAGGGGTTACCAGCAGCAATGCTGTAGCTCTGTCATCAGAAGTCCTTAGTGATCCAGTGCCTCATTCATTGGATACATTGGGAGAACTGAAAGATATGCCACATCATCTTGAAGATAGGACTTCTGATAGAGTAACTGATGTTCAGATCAGTCATGACTCTAGTTCCACTGTTGAAATAAGAAAGACAGAAGAGATGCTCCATGATGTTCAGATCAGCTATGATTGTACTGCCACTGTTGAAATAAAAAATACACAAGAGATGCCTCATAATGTTCAGATCGGTTGTGATACTAAGACTCCCCATGATGTTCAGATCAGCGATGATTCTACTGTTACTGTTGAAATAAAAAAGAAGGAAGAGGTGCCCCATGATATTCAGATCAGTCATGATTCTACTGCCAGTGTTGAAATAAAAAGCACAGAAGAGACAGCCCATGATGGTCAGGTCAACAATGATTCTACTCCCTCTGTTGAAATGAAAAAGACAAATGATAGGCCTCATTTGCTGCATGATAAGCTTGATCATCATGTGGAGGTTGGAAATACACACAACAAGATGCAAGAATCAGCTTATTCTTCTCAACATGTAAAACATGAATATGCAAACAGAGGCCTTGTCGACACTGCAGCACCTTTTGAATCTGTTAAGGAAGCTGTCACCAAGTTTGGAGGAATTGTTGATTGGAAAGCTCACAAAGCACAGACTTTAGAGGTAATATATATTTCCTTTTGAGAAGTGTGATATGCTTTGCATCCTGCATGCCCTCTGTGGTCATATGTTTCTTCACATTTGCTTCCATTTTATTCCCTCAAGGTTACTGTTGCCTTTTAAAGCAAAGTACCTTTCAATTACCATTATGCTTTTCGTGCAGGTGGAAGCTAGACAATTTATTCATTTAAATTTAAATGAAAAAAAAATAATATTATCTAATACCTTTTTCGAAAATAGTATTATCCTTATTTATTTCTAAGTACTCCCATTATGGAACTCATGAAAGCTTTCTAGAACTATTTATCTTTCGATACAAAGTTCATACTCCACAATGAACTCCACAATTACTTCCTTTTGATCTCTTTATTCCTTGCTCGACTTACAATTTTCAAAACAAGAGTCTTCTTCCTACAACCTAGACTGTGAACTTGTAATATTGATTCAAAAGATTCTGTATTCATAATTTCAGATGGTTGCCACAATCCTTATAAGATCTCATGACATCTCAATTTTTGATAGGGAGGTTTCTGAATTTATCAATTTGGTTAATGCAGAGACACAAACTTGTCCAACTGGAACTTGAGAAGGTACAAGAAGAAATTCCAGAATACAAAAAGCAATCAGAAGCTGCAGAGGAGGCTAAAGCACAAGTACTGAAGGAGCTAGACAGCACCAAGAGACTTGTAGAAGAACTAAAGCTGAACCTCGAGAAGGCACAAACTGAAGAGGCCCAGGCGAGACAGGACTCGGAACTTGCCCAACTCAGGGTCAAAGAAATGGAGCAAGGAATTGCTGACGAAGCTAGTGTTGCAGCCAAGGCACAATTAGAGGTTGCCAAAGCAAGGCATGAAGCAGCAGTTGCAGAATTGAAGTCTGTGAAAGAGGAGTTGAAAACAGTGCAAGAAGAACATGTCATATTAATTACTGAAAGGGACATAGCAATCAATGAGGCTGAAGAGGCTGTATCTGCATCCAAGGAGATTGAGAAGACTGTTGAGGAACTGACTCTAGAACTTATAGCAACAAAGGAATCATTAGAATTGTCTCACACTGCACATCTTGAAGCAGAAGAACATAGAATTGGTGCGGCCCTGGCTAGAGAACAAGATTGTCTTACTTGGGAGAAAGAATTGAAACAAGCTGAAGATGAGGTGCAACAGCTAAATGAACAGCTTTTGTTGACAAAGGACCTCAAGTCAAAACTAGATACAGCATTGACTCTCTTGTTGAATCTCAAAGCTGAGCTAGCCGCTTATATGCAGGCAAAGCTGAACCAAGAGTCCGAGGGAATTGAGGAAGAGAAACAAACAGATGATACAGAAGAAGCAAATAACATTGGGAGATCCATTCAAGAAGCATTAGCTTCAACACGAAAGGAGTTTGAGGAAGTGAAAGCTAATATTGAGAAAGCCAAGGATGAAGTTAATTGTTTGAGAGTTGCGTCTTCATCCCTTAAATTGGAGCTTGACAAAGAAAAAGCAGCCCTCACCAACTTGCAACAGAGGGAGGGGATGGCATCTATAGCAGTGTCTTCTCTTGAAGCTGAGCTTGATAGAACAAAACAAGAAATAGAAACGATTCGCACAAAGGAGAAAGAAGCTAGAGAGAAGATGGTGGAGCTACCCAAGTTTTTGCAGCAAGCAGCTCAGGAAGCAGATCATGCTAAGTTGGTTGCTCAGTTGGCACGAGAAGAGCTAAGAAAGGTCAAGGAAGAAGCAGAACAAGCTAAAGCTGGTGCAAGCACCACAGAGATCAGATTAAATGCAGCTTTGAAGGAAATAGAGGCAGCCAAAGCATCAGAGAGGCTGGCACTTGCAGCAGTCAAAGCATTGCAAGAGAGCGAGCAGGCTGCAGGTGTTAGGGGTGATGACTCCCCCAGTGGAGTGACTGTTTCATTGGATGAGTACTTCAGTCTTAGTAAGAGAGCTCATGAAGCCGAGGAGCTTGCCCATGAGAGGGTGACAGCTGCCATTGCACAAATTGAGGTGGCTAAGGAGTCCGAGTCAAAGAATTTAGCAAAACTGGAGGAAGCATATGGGGAGATGGGCGAAAGGAAGGAAGCACTGAGAGTTGCAATAGAGAAGGCTGAGAAGGCCAAGGAAGGGAAACTGGGAGTGGAGCAGGAATTAAGGAAATGGAGAGCTGAACATGAACAGCGAAGAAGAGCTAGTGATGCTGCTAAAGGTGCTGTGAATCCTTCGAAGAGCCCACCCAGAGGTTTTGAGCATAGTGAACCAAAAAGCTTTAGTAAGGAAGAAGTTGATGTTCTTGTCCATCCCATCTCCAATCCGAAGTTATACATGGCAGATGAAAGTCCAGAGAATGCTGTACCGGGGTTGAAGGCAAGGAGGAAGAAAAAATCTCTCCTTCCTCGAATTGTCATGTTCCTAGCCAGAAAAAGGGCTCAATAGCTCAAGTAATGGAATGCTATGTTTAGTGTGTTGAGTCATCTTTGTTGTACTTGTAAAATAAGTTAAATTTGTTGTTGATATGCTGACATGATGCAAATTTGTAATTTGTTGGTATAGGCTTTTGGAGAACAAGTCAAAAGAGGATGTTTGCGTGAATTTTGTAACGATTAAAGTCTAAAATTGTAAGTTATTTGAGCACTTCATGGTAAGTTATGTGATAATTTTGATTTATAGTTTGTAATATCCCTAGTACATTAAGATGAGCTGTGCCATTGTTGTATCATTTCATTAGTATGCTGTTTGTTCTCTAATCTTCTCAAAGAACCGTGCGAAGACAATGCACAACACCTAAAATTCCCATGGCTTGAACTCCATCATGGCCTTGATTCTGGCAACCAACTCGCACTCAAATTTTGGTTGAACCGAGATTGTACTTATGATCTGTGTATTGCTTTTAGTAGCAGCATAATATTTGTGGTTTGAATGTGATCAATGTTGTGAACGGACATTTTCTCAATCTTTGTTATAGCTGTTGCGGCAGCTGAAGCAGCTATTGGGTTGGTTATTTTTTTTTATCAATCCATCGTAACAGAAAATCAACTCGTATCAATCAATCCCAAAAACAATAAAGCTTTAGAATAGGCATGAGTGATCAAATGGAATAAAGCCGCTCGATAAGAACCTATACTTAGAGCTAACATAATATAACCTAATTGAGACATTGTAGAACAGGCTAAACTTCTTTTAATGTCTCTTTGAGCAAGAGAAAAAGTAGCTCCTAATAGTACTATTATTACATCCAGTAAAGAAATGAAATTCATTATATAAGGTATGTCTGGATAACACATTTTTTTTTAAGCTACTTGGGGCAAATGGTGGACTCACAAATAATGCAAAGAAAATAGGTGCGGCGAAGGCCCGCGACTTTGTGCTGAAGATGATTGCCAGACGTCTGGAGACGGGCAGCATTTGGGGGCTGAAATGGGGGCAAGTAGTGTGCTAATATGACTTGAACCTAATGCGATATGTCAAGCCTGATATAGAAGACCTGTTCAATTAGATATTGGGTTAGGATCAAGTTCCAGAATTGAATGTGATAGCTATTTGATTTCTGACCATCACTGAATTCACCATTGGACATGGATGTTGCCTTGCAACATCAGGCCAATCCTACTGGTAGACGTTTCTGCCATACAGATCTGTACTGGTAAATGTCATTGCCACATCTGCGGATTTGAGAAGTTCTCATGATTCAAATTACAGAGCTAGCTGAAAGGATGTAGATTTAGAATTGACCTCACACCATACTCCTGGATGAATTATCAAGGATAGTTTCAGGCATTTAGTTGATCATGGACCATATAGTCCCAACTTAAGTTAACAACAAACAGCAAAAAGGTAAAAAAATAACATGAATTTATCACAATGGTCATATTTGAAAGAAGGATATATTTTTCTATATCAAATTTAAGGAATGAATAGAAGGGTGTGTACGTTGAGTCCATAAGCGACGCTAATGGTGATTTTTCAAGCTAAAAGATCAATTCGAGCAAAAATTCCATTACGCACAAGGAAAAGAATAATAACAACTAGAAAAAAAAAAAATAAGAATTTCATATAGAGGATTTTTACTGTTTGAGTTGGTAAAAATCACTAGGTTTTGAAAGTAGTAACCTAAACGAAGTCGTATCTTCGTACGAATTTTGGCCAGCTTTCTCTTTACAAAAACTAAAATTTTAGAATCCAAGGATGCATTACTTTTGCACAGTAACGCCATAATGACTTGAACACCAAAAAAATTAGATTTAATTTAAGATATTTATTTAATAATAGCAATTTCAGCCCTTGGCCTAAAAATTTGATAGATGAATAGAAAATATAATTACCTCAAAACACTTTGGGCCATCATACTTTGCCTAAAGCTGCTTGGTCAGTGCAAACAAAAGATTCAACTAGCAAGTTAAACATACTTTAGCCATAAAATGGCTAGTTCTTAATTTAGAGCTCTTAAATAATTATATTTGTAAATAGGAAATATCAAAATTATATTTCAAACGCACAAGTGCCTTAATTCTAAGCTATTAATTGACTCTTCTTGGAAGCATAGGATTATCTTGCAAGCATCTAAACAAATGATTTTTGTTTGGATCATCAATGATGGTCAAGACCATAATCATCTTCTGAAAATTTTTCAATCTTGACTTTTAAAGCCGCTTTACATGATGTATAAAACAATGAGGCACTGGCTACCTGCCGATAAAATCTTTTGGTGATTTTATCTTGCCTTTTTCACCATTAGGTAGTTTAATTAGCAGTAATAGTAAGGAATATTTGTTTTTGTGTTAGCTCACATTTGTCTTTGATCCTTATTACTGCAGGGGGGAAATAATTAAAGAAACAAAAAGAACAGGTCTTGGTCAAACCAGGTAAAATGGAGATGGGCTTGCTCTGGGTTCCAAGAAATGTAATCCCAATCCCTTCCAGAGCCGCGCCAGCGTCCCTTTGTGCGAGGGCGGGGGAGGGGAGCCATGAGGGCAACGGCGATCGACCTCCCGGAAGCGCTCCGCTCTCCATCTCCTCCTTCCTCCCATTTCAGGTCTCTCTCTCTCTCTCTCTCTCTCTCTCTCTCTCTCTCTATTTTACTGATTGTGTATAAAATTAACAGCCCTGGGCGCCATTACCACGTCGCCGTCGATCGGCTCCAGTTCAAGATGGTGGCTCTCTTGAGATTCTTGTTCTGGGTTATGGTATTGACCAACTTGAGTGAAAGGGGTGGGGCGGTGGCGTCCGTCGCTGCCAGTGTGATATGCTGCAGAGCTGGACGCCGTCTGCGCGGTCTCCAACCTTACCTTTATCTAGCTTTCGTCCCTGGTGGGTGGCCTTGATCACTCTCTCTTTCTATATGCTCAATTGTGGAGTTGTTTTAACGATAAAAATCAGATTTTGGGGGCTGTTTTATAGGTTGAGGACAGGCTTGTTAACTCTTTGTGCGGGGGTGACTCAAACACTTGCTAGCCTTTCCAAAGTTTGGTTCCTTTTTATGTCCTTCACTTTCAGGAAAATGAAAGTGCAACATTAATCAACTTAAAATTAGGAGTCTTTTTTTTCTTCTTTTGGTAAACCGGCTTCTCACTACATACGACGATGAGAGAGCCCATAACTATCGCAAAGTAAAACACGATCTAATGCCTGCGGCATATGATCGGAGGGACCCCAAAATACAAAATCAGAATGGTGGGCTACATAGAAGGCAACCTAGTTCGCAGCCATGTTCGTCTTCCGAAACACATGCGAAACCTGAAGTAATTCTAACTCCTCCCCCATGCTCCGGAAGTCTCGGAGTAATGGGTGCAAGTTCAACCTGGCCTGTCGGTAGTGAATCCAGTCCACCACTGTAGTCGAGTCACCCTCTAGAAGAATCCGTCGGGCACCCAAGTGTACTCTAGCATATATAAGACCCTCCCATGCCGCGTGCAACTCCGCCACATGGATGGATCTATCAAATATGCGCCGGCCTCCGGCCACAATCAGTATGGAGTCATGGTCTCTGATCACAAAGCCCACGTCATATCTGCTACCGCCCTCCGCTACGCTACCATCGAAATTCACCTTGAGAGAACTAGGGGATGGGGGCTCTCAGGATACCGGTGGTATCATCGCATACCTATGCGGGAAGAAGAGGAGCCCCAGGTATTCCTGTCATCTCCAGATGAAGAGTCAGCTGCAGTGCTCACCAGCTCGACTGCATGTGCAAAAGCTCTAGTAACCACCGATCTCGGATAAAAACCTCTGCCCTCAAATATCCTCGCATTTCTGTCCAACCAGATGTGATATGCCACATAAGCCTATACTACTCCCCTGTCTGCCGTGTCGAATCTCCGAACTGAGTCCCTCAACTGACTTAAAAA
Source organism: Phoenix dactylifera (assembly GCF_009389715.1). Lineage (NCBI taxonomy): Eukaryota > Viridiplantae > Streptophyta > Magnoliopsida > Arecales > Arecaceae > Phoenix > Phoenix dactylifera. The sequence goes on along the minus strand of NC_052399.1, from coordinate 1,325,259 downwards.
GACCTCAGTAGAGATGAAAGACTGCCGGCGGGTCGCTACGAGGCCCCCACACCTGATGCGCCCGCGGGCATGTAAACAGAACGTGACCGGTGGTCTCCTCCTCCCCCGAGCATCCCTCGCAGTCAGCTGGTATCGGGACGAGTCTTTTTATCCTTGATTTATGTCATTGTTTTTGTTGTTTCTGGTGAGATTGCCGGTCACCGTGTTTATGAAAGCTGTGGCTGGTAGATAATTTTGTAAGTAGCCCAGAGTACAAAGTTTTTGAGCGCCTTCCGAGAGAAATAAACAATGTTTAAGATTGGTGGATATACAAAGAAAGGTGGCAAAACAAGTTTGTAGTGCTAAATCTGACGCTTAGCATGATTTTGTATGATTTGTTGGGCAGCTGGGCACGATATGGATGACCGAGCTTGGGTGCATGTTATTTTCAGAACAAATATAGATTCAAGTGGTTCAGACTGGATACTATCACTAATATTAGTCATTGAGTGAGAATTACTGAGAATAATTAATGTCAAAAAACCATAGCGTATGCAGAGTTGTGTTTGGACAATTTTGTTCAAATTAGCTGGATTAGTGAGCTTTGTAAAAGATGCAAAAGAGGGAAGCACTAGGACCTAATTAATACCAATATTTCAGTTGGCCTTTTTTTTTTTTTCCGATTGTTCATAACCAAATTTCCAAACCCTATTCTCACTATTCTTGTTACGAAAGCTAAGGACAAGGGATCAAATTTTTGTTTTGTGGTGCCCCAAGTTTAGTAATGTGTTGTTCTTTCTGAGGATGAAAAGGGCTTTTCAACCAATGGCTGGCTGGATTTGAGCAGGCTAATTGCAACTAGGTTAGCTTAGAAATTGGTGGATAGGTTGCTTGAACATGGTTTGTAGAACAGAGCTTGCATTATATTCGCCAGCATCAGTTTGGCCTTATCTTCGAACATCACAGATAGAGTGGACAGAGATGATCTTTTCATTCTTTGTCTCCTTGTTTTCATAGATTGATTACCTTGGGAAGTTGACAAATAATTTAGAACTTGCAGGTGTGTGTTACTAATGTTATCCTATCACTCTATGGTAATATAAGTCAGTTTTTTCCCAGTCAATTCCTTCATGCATATAGAAAAGGGCACACGTAATTAATTTGTGTAAATGTCCTACATATTTGTGGCTGGGAAGGAAGTGCAAGTTGAGAGATGCTTTTTCTTTTTCTTCCTTTGTGGGTGCACGTGTGTACATTGATGTGTTGAAGACTTGATGCAAGAAAGAACCTGGTAACCACTCAAACTAGGGCAATAAAAGCTTTAGGTTTGCTTATCACAGAATCAGTTGATGCAATCAAGCTAATCTCTTGCTTTAGAGTCGCTCAACTCATTAACCTGCTGATATGTTGATGAGAATTTCATAATGCTGATTTTAAATATACAGAGCATCCTCCTTTTATTTCTCATGTAAATTATAAAATGCTTTTCTGCGGGCTCCCGAAGGATTTATTTAGCAAATTATTACATGATTGACCTTCAGGCTTCCCAAAAGATTCAGATTTTTTAATATTAACTAATATGGAGGAGCATAAAGTTCAAAAAGACTATAAAACACCCTTAGAATTTAGCAGGCAAGTGAGAAGCCAAAGTATATGCAACTATAGGAGGCATATCTATCTGTTGGACTAGGAAGGTTGGGTATATAAGGATGCAATTCTCGTATCTCTTTCTTGAACTGACGATAAATACCAAAAATATTTTAAGTAGATGGGAAAAGGATTCTTGGTTTAGTCAAGTGTTTGACTCTGTTCTTTCTGGGAAACAGATGGCTGGTAAAGGTGAAGATTTATTCCAAAGCAAAAGAAAAAAGGTGAATATTTGTTTCCTTGCTAATGAAGTATAGTTTGACTCAACATCATGGATTGCCTGCTGATGCAGTGGATTTTCAGTCTACATCACGGATTTAAATACTGGCTAGTAGTGGTCCGTGCCGGAGGGTCCAATGTTTCCCAGTGATCCTGTACCTGGCAGGTACTCTGGGAGAGCTGAATAAGCCTCTGATCTGGTATTCCTTGTGAATTGTTATTTGGAGTATTGGCCTGCAGAACCAGCCTTCACTTGCAGAACCAGCCTGTGAACCAATGTATGGGCTGATATAGACTGATACAAACAAGTACAAACTGGTTTCAACGAATTAGCATTGTGCTTTTACTATTATTTTTTTTGCTCTTTACAACAAACAGCCAAATTAGGTGAGAAGGATAGAAAAGAGTTGCAGGAGAAGAAGAAAAGTTAGAAGAAAGAAGTTCATTTAGAAAATGTATGTGCATCATCTAGAAAGTGTATGTGCTTCTTCTAGAATCCAGAATGATTCTACAGACATAACAGTTCCAAAAAAGCCATATGATTTTTCAATTAATGATGTTAGACTTGCTATGATCTGGTACAAAAAGTTTTCTAGTTTTCAGACAAGTTTATTTAACTTTTCACAACTTCTTTCTAATGTTCTTTATTCTTGTCCCTTGAGTATTCTCTTTTTTAATTGTCAATATGCTCAGAACCTGTGCATGGCATACCAATCAATAAGATTGGCTGCTACCATCACCTCAGTGTACTAGCTAATAGCTATGGCTGTTGGATAACTGGCTAATGGCATTTAGACCATGGGCCTGCATTAATTTCTCAACCAATTAATCTCGTAGGTCACTAAGAATTACTGCTTCATTTCTCCATGAATCCCCTGTGAATTTGAGGGGTCTCTTATATTCACTTTACTACTTATATGTATTAAACTTTTCTATGAATTGGAAGGGTGGGATTTTACTTACATTAACTATTAACTTCTCCAGGCTTGAGCTTAAACAGGACATGATATTATTAGCTGCATTTCCTGGCTATTGGATGTTGGAGTGTATCATTTTTGGTGTCATCAAATATTCAGCAATCACAAGGTTAGTGTAAATGACTAATCTCAACAATGTAGTCATTGTAACGCCTGAACCAGAAGAACATGGTGCCATTTTTGGACTTGTAACAATCACCCAAAGGATATAGACCTGCTGATGTCAAAGTACTTCTCCTATAAGGTAACCTGCATATCGAGTTGTCATCTTAACAAGTAACCTCCAAATATTCTCTTGTATTTATCTCTCCTCCTACAATAATATCATTTGAGTCTAATTTTTTATGTTTTGGTCAGTTAATCTTCAAATCATTATCTGAAGATCATTGAAACCTGGATTTATTTCCTTGTTCCATTCCAGAACCGTAACTATCAATCCTTATCCTGACTATTCAGGGCTGGCTTTATGTGTTTCTTTGTCCCAAGATTTCCTTTACAACTGGAAGAGGTAGAAATTACTTGGTTTCCATACTTTGTTGAATCAAATTCAAATTTTGGTAACCAGCTTTAATTAAATAATATTGTATGCCTTCTATAATTTTGTTATTGATGGCCTTATCCTTCAGCTTGAAGCTGGAATTTTGGTTTTTATATATGTTGAATCAAAGTCAAACTCTGGTAACCTGCTTTAATTAAATAATATTGTATATCTTCTATAATTTTGTTATCCTGCTTTAATTAAATAATTATGTTACTGATAGCCTTATCTTTCAGCTTGAAGCTGGAATTTTGCAAGTAAACTACCTTCGTTCATCATATGTTATATACATCTGAATTTGCTCTAAATTTTCCTATTCTTTACTATTTCTATGTTTAACTATTCTTTTAGCATATTGTTTACAATTTTTCCATTTTTGTTCAGTGCAATGACCTAGCTGAATCAGAATAGGCACTGGTACTAGAGAAGTTCCATCAGTTAACTGCAGAATGGAGTCAAAGCAATGATGCTTGTTCAGGGGATGATCTTGAATGGTGGAAATGTAGTTGATAAGTCATGCACGATAGTTGTAACCAGGGTATGCCATACCAGCCCATACCGGCCGGTACGAACCGGTCCAGGCTGGGACCGGTACCGGATCAGCGTGGGATCCGTTACCTAGAGCTTTTCATTGGAAAACTGGCTGGTATGACTACCGTACTGGTACGGACCAGTACGGAATCGGTACGTACCTGTCCGATTCGCCACTGGTATGCCGACCGGTACCGGTACGGCCGACCTCGGTTGTAACACATGCTTGCCTGCCACTTGTTGCTTCAGGAGAGACACCTTTTTTACCTCATATTTTAATATACTATGAATTACCAACAAAGAAGATGCATCCAGATACCCTGTTCTAACCGTAGTTTGAAATTTCTCATGGTTTAATGTTAAATCAAATTCCAATTGATTAAGCCTATTCTGATGTAATTGTGGATACATATTTTGGCAAAAAATTAATTTTGTTTTGTGTTTTATTTTCATTTGCTTTGATAAATTATTAGTTGTAATTTTGTGACTTTATGTGGCAGTTCTAAGTAAGGGATACTATAAACAGAGTATTTTAGCAGTAGGTTCAAGGGAAGAATAGGTTGGAATATTAAGTGTATCTGAAGATTGCTAAGAAATCTCCAAGAAATATGGTATAAATAAGGTTGGCTGAAGCCAAGGTCAGGCACAACCTAGTGTTATTAGTTTGGACGAAGCACTAAGATCTGATTCATTCAATCTGGTGGTACATGAAATAATTGTTTTGTCACTATAGATGATTTGAATGGAGACACTCTCTACTTTTGTAAACCTGTATGCATTCGAATATTATTTCCTTTTTCATCACTCATCTCCAATAAAGAGTTGACAGAGATTTAGGACTTCAAGCTCATATATGTAGTTTTGGCTATCTAGAAAATTGTGATTGTTAGTATCAATGTAAGTATATATGAGGTGACCTGCTCATGTAGAATATATGTATGATGTATCTATACAATCTATATCTGGTCGACCTCTAGTGAGGTAACATGCTCATCTGGATGTCTATCTTCTAATCTTATGAACTAGCTTTATGCTAGCGAAAATAACATTTACTTTGATGTTTCTTTTCAAAATTTTATGACAACAGAACCTCGATTGTTGGTGCCTTCATAAAACCTCAGAGGTGATGTAGTAATCTTTTACTCTTTTTTTTTTTGGCTAGAGTGGGCGATTCATACCTGACGAGTACGAATGCACCCAATAAAATTAGAAAACAAAATATCTTGGTGTGCCCGAGGCAGCTCCCCATTTCTAGCCCACAAGGTACTATCCGCATGGCTGGCCAAGCGGCCACCCTTTACATGCCTTAAGTAATCTTTTACTTAAGTTACCATGCTTTTACATGCATTGCAACTACTTTTCTATTTTAGTTTTAACCCTTTCCAGAATTTGACATTGTGGTCTTAGTTGATTTAGAAAAGCTTGTCATATTGCAGTGATCCTAAAGAGTGCAGGGTGGTTTGTAGTTATTATCTAAACCTAAACTAAACCTTGGATTAGATGCAATAATTAGGTTTGACACTTATGAAAACTAAAATGTCTCTAATAATGCCCCTTATGTGCCATTAGAGAATATCAAGATCATATTTGAGGACCTTGAGAGATCAAGATAAGTGTTGTGACAAGAATCTAGATCTAGGATTAGCAAAGCAAATAGAGAATAGAAAGAGACAGCAATTAAGGTGGTTTGGTCTATGGTTATGTCCACAGGCAGAGGTGATCAGCGTATGCTTCATGATAGCGGACAAACACAAAGATGAGAAATGCTAGTCCAAATTCCTTAGTCTCACCAAGCAGGCCCAAATTCCCGCAGGTTTAACCCAAGCAGGCCCTTAGTAGGAGATCAAAACTAGGAAACTTGTTTTGCTTCTGGATATGTGAGCATGCCTTCACTTATGTTGATTTCATGTTACTTGCACTCTGCTGATGAAACAAAAATATCTTCTACATGGAACTATCACAGTCTTTGGTGTCATATCTTCTACATGAAACTATATGTGGTCTTTGGGGTCGTACTCTTCATATGTCACTTCAAACTTTTTTGGACCTAGATATGGATCCAAGATGCTTGATCTGCGAGCACTTTCTTCAGCTTTTCAGGTTCAAATAGTGTTAGTGTAATAATTGTGGTCATTATTCACAAATATGAACTTCTTCCTTTTTTGTGTTGCACATCTGCTTTCTTGTAAAGCTGAAGAATCTTCCTCCTTTTATGGGTGTAAGGGCCACGTTGCGTAGCATATTCACAACTTCATGCTTTCAAACGAAGATAAAGGCATTGATGTTAACAAGAGGATTTCCAGCTATTAATAGATTTCTTAATTTTCAATTTCGAAATTGGACTTCTTAATATGCTATTTAGAGAATTATCCCTCCCTTGCCAATCGACTATCATGTTTAGAACTTACCTGTGTCATTTAAATGTGTGTGACAATAATAGGATGACGGGGTTTTCCTTTATCAACATATGTTGTCTTGACCAAAAGTTGGATCCTCATTTTTTTTGTGAGACCGCTGTCGTCAGCAATAATAGACCTATTTGAGAGGAGGATGCATTATATTCAACCTTATTACAAAATCTTGGGTTCTGAAATGGCTCTCTTTTGGATGGACTCCTTTGTGGTATAGACATAATACACCACCATCTTAGGATTGATGGAAAATTCCTTCGAACTTGCCTATTGCCTGTTGGTAACATCTGTAACTCCAACATCTGTTTAACTTTTCAAGGGAAAGTTTCCCATGATACATTGCTTGGTCAATTCCTTGGTGAAGTTGACAGTGTTCATTAAAAAGAGTTTAGCTTGATCAAGAACTGGATTCAGAATTTGAGCTTCTGCTTTTGAAAATGCCATTCGATAGACATCAAGAGATTGCCTCAACAATTTTATCTTAAAGTTTTTGCTGAATATAGTCATAGTGAAGAAATGGGTTTTACCAAAAAAAAAAAAAGAAATAGGTTCAAGCAGGATAGCCGGAGGTTCTGAGATGCACCTGTCCTCAATTAATATTTTCATTGTAATTACATAATTTCTCAATGTAATTTCTCCAAGTAAAAGGGGCTTCCTGTTGATGTTATAATTTGCTTTCAGGAAACATACTTCAGGCTTATGTCAACTTGTTCAGTAGCAGGTTCCCTTTTCCCATCCACTTTTACTTTTTAGATATGCCACCCAGGTTCATATTAATGATTGCATGACGATGTCCTGCATACAGGATCATGATCGGCATGGTTGTTGGAGGTGAAGTGGTGGCCCTGAAAGAACTTGAGGAGAGTAGTTGTGTTGTCATTGCAGAGATGCCCATAAATGAGTGTTTAACATTATATCTATACTGTTGATCATCTATTGGTACATGCAGCGGTTCATGATGCAGATCTCCAAAATCTTGTGAAGATATTATTGTCCTCTGCATCTAAAGAAGGATACATCGGTAGAGTACACTAGAACTGGACCTGTTGGCTGCAGCATGGAAAGCCCCCAAGTTTAAACATATTTAGACAATGATAGTTTGAATCATTACGACTGGTATTGTTGTTAGCTCTTGGGAAGATAAATTTTTTTTCTATCTGAATTTGAGTATATATTTCAACGCCAACAAAAATATGTGGTTTCTCCTAGATATCCTGACAATAATTTTGCTTACTCAAATGATATGTAATATAATGATTAAGAGTGATTGGATAATTTTCACCTGAATTTATCATATATTTTACAAGAATAATAATAGTTTCTATTTATGTCATTCCTAATTTAGATTATGCTTCCTGGTGGAGAAAAATATTGATATTCCTGTCAATCTCTTGCCAGAAGGCTGTGTTTTTAAGTTTTGAAAAAAAAACATAAACTTATCCAGATTTATGCTTCTTTTTCGGCTGCCTTACCTAATATTTCCTATGGAATCTATGCATGTCTGGAGAATCAAGGTTTAAATTTTGTGTGTCCGGTTGCTTTTGTATGGTTCCTGCTGCTCTTTGAGGTGCAGAGGGACCCTTAGCTTGTATCTCTAATCAATTTTTTTTCTGCTCTAGATGTGCTTCATATCCATCGAAACAGCAGAGGGCCAGAGAGGTTCACTGCACATTGAAGATGCCAATGTCAGGATTAGCTGGAAAGTGATTGTGCCCTGTAGTAAATGTGTTTCCATTAAAACATGGGCCCCTAGCTGAATGGCTGCTTCCTCACCACCATTTGCAATCCTGGGACCATACTGTTGTTGGTGGCCATTAGCAGGTTCATCCAAAGGTGATTCATGCAGAATTGTTGCTTGTCGTCTTCCTTCTGATTAGAAATCTCTTCTGGATTGGATGATATATAGGACGTTTGGGAGTTTGTAACCTAATCATTGGGGTGTTCTTAAATTATCTTTTTACCAGGTGGTTGGTTTGTATAGGCAAGTGGTGGGATCTTCTTCATTTTTTCATGAAGAATTGGCTAAATAAGGTGTTTTTTTTTTGTTTTTTTGTTCTTATGTCTGGTTTGTTTTTAACACAAATCATAGTGGATAAGGTGCTATGGATTCAAGAGGAACATTGATTGTTAAATATGTCTACTGTAAGATGATAAGAGATGATTGGAATTTGAATATGGAATGGACACTGATGAGTGGAATCTGAAAAGCATCATGCTGATATATATGAGGATCCTAAGTGCAAACAGATCCTAAATTCATCCTTCTTTGGCTGCATTTGCATCACCCAACACATAAATGACATTGTTTTCTTCTGATATTCTAGCCATTGTTGCTGTTGTTGTTTTCATTTATTTTTAGACCGATGAGTTGGGTGTAGCTGCTGTACCATGGCTGCTTGGATCTGACGAGACTTTGTGCGGCCGCGCAATGACCGGCCCCCGTACCCGGGTTTACGTGAGTGCGCACGGTTGAGGCCAGAGAAGGTCTGCACCTGTGCCTCGATGGTAGGAGACCGTACGGCTTATCCTACTCTTCGTCCCTCACCTTTTAACTTGTTTCCTTGCCTCATCATCAATAAGCTTTCCATTCAAACCATGGAAAGGTCTAGCTTACAGACTTTCTATTTACCATGGCATAGTTGGTGTAACGGCATGTCTTCCTTTACACAAGCTGACTGTGATGACCATAATCAAAACCGGCGACCATGATCACGCTTAAGTCCAATCATCTTCCTCTTTACATGAACAGCTTCGAAATTAGAACAAGACATTCTTGGCCATTAATGTGGGAAATGATCTGACGAAGTTGTGTCGCACCTTACAAAATTCTAACTTTTCCTTCATGTTTATATAACAAATCCACTTGTTAGAGAAAAAAAAGCTTTTGTTCATATTCCATGTAAGGCGTGCAACATCTTGCATTAGTACTGTGCTAAAAAGAAAAACTTGTTGATATTCCATGTCAAGCATGGAATTTTGCATGCATAATCCTCTCTTAATTGAAGGGGAAAATAGCAGCAGCAGTAGCAATTAAAGTAGATCCTGTAAATCTAATCATAATCATAATTATTTTTATTTTTTTTTCCAGTTATTTTGGGTCGGCTCTTTGGATCCTTATGCGTGAGTGTTTTTAAATAGCACCATTTATGATGTTATTTCAAGTTTCTTCGTATCCTCTCTCACAATCTCCATCCATGTTAATGTAGCCTTTTCTCTTGCCTTCTTACGATCTTAGGAAAAAAAAGAAGAAAAGAAATAAGTGTTCTATCAAAAAATTGAAATGCATCAACATGGCAATTAGCTGAACTAAATAATTAATCAACTCGGAAGAAATTTGAATGCGTGAGCTTTGATAATCTGAACTCTGATATCATGTTGAATAATAACCTTACTCGAAAAAATTAAACTAACAAGAAATGAATCAATAATATATAAGAAGACATACATACAGACATCCATATATCCCACTAAACAAGCATCCCACACCCCTTAAAAACCTCGAGGTTTTGTAACAAAGTTGAGTTAGCATCCACTTCTGTTTATCCTTTCCTGTTCCCTTAGCGAGACTGGAGATTAATTTGCCCAAATTGCTAAGCATCAAATCCAAATATCATAAGAACGTTGATTAATGTACAAAGAAGCCGGTTCCTACGAGTGCTCTTGTCATCATCATGAAGCCAGAGTCGGCCTGCTTCTAGACTGTTTACATCTAAAGTCCAATGGCTCGCTATCTATTTTCTCGCGAATTTACACCCATTGCACTCAGTCCAATATCTTCACAGTAACATCAAACTGTGAAAAAGGATGCTCTAAAATAACAATACCATCTTAGCAGCCTAAAACCACCTTCATAGGCATGCATGAAGCAAGGGACTCAGTCTCTTCGCCACCCCCCTTGGGAGAACAAACAGTAGAAGAAAACACGAACCCCTCCTCTTCATCCACTCTCACTCCCATCCCACCACCACCACAGCTCCTGTCCTTGGCCCTCCTCGCCTCCGCCCCCCAGTCCATCCTCACCACCACCCACACCACCGCCGCCGCGCACGCCGCCTGCGCCGCCACCATCCCCATCCACAGCCCCACCAGCCCCATGCCCATCCTCAGCCCGATCGCTACTGCCACCGGCATCCCCACCCCGTAGAACGCCCCCATGTTGATCCCCGCCCCGAGCCCAGGCCGCGCGCTCCCCCGCAGCGCCCCGCACCCCGCGGTCTGCGGGCAGTTCCCCAGCTCGCACAGCCCCACCACTGGCATCGCCGCCGCCGCAAGCCTTGCCACCGCTGCATCCCCGGTGAACGCCCACCCCCACTTTCCCCTCCCCACCACTGCAGCCCCCGCCGCCGCCGCCCCGGCTGCTGCTGCGCACCCCAACGCCACCTTCGCGGCCTGCTGTGCCCGCTCCGGCCGCCCTGCCCCTAGCTCGTGGCCTACCCTCGTTGACACTGCAAGGCCCAGCGCCGACGGAACCACGTATACGAGGGACGTCACCTGCATGAGGATCCCCATCGCTGCCACAGCGTCGGCTGCATTGTCTAATAGCCCTGAGAGGATGATCATGAGCTCGTACCACCACCACTCAAGGCACACCGTGACGCAGCTCGGCGCAGCGAGGCTGAGGAGCGGCTGCCACTGCTTGAAGCACTCAGACAATGACCACCCGGGCCACGACTTGCAGTGCGAGCTGGTGATGTGAAGGTAGGCCACCATGGTGCTCGCGAAGCTGAGGTCCGACACGATGGCCGCCATTGCGATCCCTCGTGTGCCGAGGCCGAGCAAGCACACAAACAAGTAGCTGATCGGCACGTGGAGGACTAATGCTAGGCATGCGGCGGAGGTGAGTGGCAGCAGGAGGTTCTGCGACCGGAGGTAGATCTTGAGAGGGTGGATGAAGGATTGGAGGAAGAGGGTAGGTGCGCAGGAGACGAGGTACGTGGAGGCAATGGCGGTGATGGCAGGGTCTTGGCCGCAGAGGAGGAGGATGCGTTCGGAGTGGAGCCAAAGGAAGGAGATGATGACGGAACTGGCGAGAAGGATGGTGGTGGTGCGCTGGAGGGCGTGGCCCACGAGGTGGAAGCGCTTGGCTCCGAAGGCTTGGGAAGCGATGGGCTCCATGCCGGAGGCAAGGCCCGAGAGAATGGAGTAGCCGGTGATGTTGGCAAAGGCGATGGCCAGGGAGCCGCCTGCGAGAGCCTCTGTCCCTAGCCGGCCCATGAAAAGCATGGAGATGGCAGACTTGCCATAGAGTAGGAGGCCGGTGAGGATCATGGGGAAGGCTATGCTCAAGAGGCGCTTCATCTCCACCCATACCTACAGCATAATTACCACCATGAAACTTCATTAGTTTCTTCATCATATGAGCGAAATTTAGCACGTAAGGAGAAACATGCCATGTCTTTGAACAACATATGTTGTTGTACTCAAGTTAGAGCTATATATATTGCCGCATTTACCAAAAAAAAAAGAAGAAAAAACAACATATGTTGCAGAGACAAACAGATGTGTCAACGAAGTGAGAAGGATGACCTCTTCTAAAGGGTTCTGATGGTTACGGGAGGAAGAACGTTGGTGGTTTTGTTCCGAGGCTTGTAGTTTGATGGTGTTGGTGGAGAGGGTCAACAGAGGAGAAGTTGGCGGCGAACCATCATCCTCCATGCTAGATATCTCTATCTCTTTCTCCTCACTTTCTTTTTTTTCTTTATATGTTAGTTTACCTGCTTGATACGTGAGATAGGCTTGCCTCTTCCCATGACTATATAGTGTCCGTGGGTGTTAGTTAATTTACCTGCTTGATACGTGATTTTGAGCCTCTCTTTGTTTAATTTCCATGGTGTTCATGAAGGACGACAGTTTTCTTACAGACTGGAGTCTCCCCACTACTCCTTGCCTCGTGTGAAAAGAACAGTGCTCTACCCAAATTGCCAAATGTGGGTAGGTTCAGATCCCTCTTTATTTGGCACATTTATTTTATTTTGTTTTCCGGCATTCTCCCAGTGGGGAACATTTTGACTTGTCTACTTTACCCCGTCAGACTCTTCATTCCCGACAGCACAAGCCACTCATTCATTCATTCATTCACTCTCTCTCTCTCTCTCTCTCTCTCTCTCTCTCGCTCGCTCTCGTTCCTTCATTCGTATTCTCTCTCTCTCTCATTCATCCATTCTCTCCCTCCCTCTCTCTCTCCCTCCCAGTGGCCAAGTGCCCACTGGAGGCCAGCAGGCGTGCAGGAAAGGAGAAGGTCCAAAAGATGAAAGCTGTCACTGGAGTTACCCACGGGCCACATACATGGGAAAGAGTACAGTACAGGCTCTTCTTATCCCAAGCAGAACCGAAGCGAGCCTAGCGGACTTTCGTGCCCTTGCCGTCCAGTCTTGTTCGCGGTCAACAAAAGACTATACGTAAAAGCAGTACCAGCGCAACTGCATTACCTTTTGGGAGTTCGATTTCTGTTACTAAATCGTTGCTCTATTTGTGATCTCTCCTAGAGTAAATATTATAGATAAAGAAAAATTGGACAACTATATTTTCGACTTTTGCATGTTCAAGTACGGGAAATGGTTAAAGCATTTCGTTTCATACAAGTCCAGCTTGCTTCGTGGGATCAGAAACATGAAACTGTTGTCTGTTTTCTCATTTAAGCATTTAGAATCCTTGTTTCTGAATCAAACTTTAAATCTATGTGGTTGCAGTACCTTTCTTTCTTTCTTTTGTCAGGTTATGATGAAGGGCTTTTGGATTTGACTGGCATCTCTGTCATCCTTGTTCCCTTAAAATTACGATCTTTATTTACTGCGGCGCCTGGTAGTTACCGTAAGCTTAGGCCCACAAGAAGCGACTCTTCATTTTGAAAGGGATTTGGTTTTTCTTTCTCCCTTCTTTCTTGGATCTTTAACCCTTCCATGTTAATCCTTGATGACTGTTTAGTCTGCAACTAATTCTAAGTTGGTGTCCAAATAGCTTTTTTCTCCAAAAATCTTCCAAATAGATTTATTCTCAAAAAATCTTAGTCGCGCCCTATATAGATCTTGTACGCTACAATTCGACATGTATTGCCAACGGCTAATAGATTAACTGGTTAATTGATATCAAACTTTTCATTGCTAAAGGAAAAGACAATTCCACACATAGCGGAATCAATGGTATCAATTGGATCTAACAATGCAATTTAGCTTGCAAGTTCATGCAGATAGTTCGTACATGCAGACCTAGTTGTGCCCATGAACCACATGGTGGGGCATCCAATAACCGTCACGAATTGTAACCATCTCGACTTATATGTGGATGCAAATTATCAGAAAACGATACAATTCAAAGGAGTTATTGGATTTCATCCATAACCTTATTACATGGTTTGTAAAACTTTTATACATGCAATTAGCCTGAACTTACGAACTAAACCATATCTATAAACTTTGAGATTTGGTTTAGTACCATTAAGTAGTGGACTTCCATGCATTAAGTACTCTCTAGCTGCTCAACCTAGTTGAAACTTGAATGGTGAAAATTATTTCTGAATGACCTATCTATCATGAAGAGATCAAGTTGAGGGGTATTTTAATACTAATTTTTGATTGAAAAAAATAAAAAAATATAGGCAACGGCACCCTGCTTTTTTCTTATCAAATATGTTTTTCTTTTTTTATTGTAATAAAAAATAACAGTGACAGCCAAACAGGTTTTTGCTATCAAAATTTAGGAAAAAAATGACAGTGATGCCAAACATAGTCTAAATCTTTTTTAAATTTTTTTTTTGCAAATTTCTTTTTTAAAGAATGTAACCCGCCCGCAATAGAAATTAATGGTGAACGACTAATAATTAGCTTGCAGTGCATGCAACTTCACCTGATCAACCACATAAAAAGAGGTCTAACAGGAAGGCAGATGGCAATGTTCCATGCACAGAAAAATATCAACCCCTACAGTTTGCAAATTATCAATCAAAGAATAAAATTATTGGGAACACAATCCACCGCTTCTGCAGTCCCAGACGATGCAGGGTCGAATAGTAGGAGAGAGAGAGAGAGCAATATGGGAGTTAACAATCCATACCGCTCGCCATGCAGGTGAAGAAGAAACATTTACTTCATGGCAGGTGTCTGCTTCAATTCATCCGGTGGATCAATTAATAATTGTGGGCCATGCATCTTGTGCTCCTTGACTGCAACAACAAATAATGACAAGATAGCCACAGACCATACACTGAAAGGCCTAGATCAGCTTTGGATCGATCGATGAACATCTGATACATCCGTCATTTAGAAGCCGGCATGCATGACTCTAATGGGGCACTATTTTGCTGCAGGAGGAGCAGGTCCAGACCAATCATTCTCCCATCATTTTCACCTGTCGCTACCTCCTTAGGCCATTCTCCATGCAAAGATTCCCATCCTATGGGATGCTCTAATATTTACTCCCAAGCCAACATAGATTTATCTTGTAACAACTCAGGATCTCATCCAAAATAGCTAGCCGGAAGTTATTATTTGAGTTTCTTGATCCTGTATAAATATCCAAGATCTACCCAATGAATAACCGATGTAGGATTAAACACAAGCCCGCACGGATCTTCACATAGTCTCCCTATTCAAGCTCTGACGTTCTCGTCAGGCTAAAGGTCCAAATTTATTCAAATCTAATCACAAACACCACGATCGGCCTGTGGTCAGCTCCAATGAATCCGTGCTGCAATGTCCCCTAATCCACATAGATTATAGGCCGGGTCCACTCTGATACTATTTGTAACAACTCATGGTCTCACCCAAAATGGCTAGCCGGAAGTTATTATTTGGCTTTCTTAATCCTGCGTAAGTATCCAAGATCTATCCAATGAATAATCGATGTGAGACTAAACACATGCCCGCACGGGTCCTCACACATCTTCTACAAATTTTATCACCTGTTGCACTAGATGGATAGCCATGAGATTTCTACTAAATAAAGCGTCATAAGTGCTAGATGTTTCATGCACCGTACTTGGTGTAACTCTCTAGCTCTATCCAACGTAAAAAGAAACCAATTTTTGCGGTTCTGACTCTGACCTAACTGGGCCTCAACTTATAAAATATGCCATAAACACAAGTTGGAGGAAATTTTTACGGTTTGTATTCGAAAGGATCCAATGCCCCTGGTGGGCATCACATATGTTATCATGGCATCCCAATGAATAATTGCTTCCTTCTCTCTCTCTCTTTCTCTCTCTCTCTCTCCCTCTCTCTCTCTCTCTCTTATATTTTGTGGTAGAGCATAGCAGTTTCTCCTATTTTAGGCTATAGGGGGAAATTAGGTTTTGTAGGTGGGTGTTATGGTTGCAATTGGTAACAAGTATTGCAATAAATTGGATATCAAATTTGTCGCAAAAACGTTGTAGGTTGAACTTTGAATAACAATGAATAACCCTAGAGGGTCGACAGAGGAGATGAAGGTTTTAAGTTTGCATTAATGGACTCGAGAAATTTTCTACATGCACCTAATAAACACTAGAAGATCGATAATCTATAAAAGATTCAAAAAAATTCTAAAAATAAAAAAAAAACAGAAAAAAGAAAATACCAGAAGAGTAAATAAGACTTCGACTGCATTTTAATTTGGAGGCCTTTTGTTTTCAAAAAGTTCTCTTTCTTCCTTGTAACTTCTTTCTTTATAGATCAATTTCATATAAGGACTCTTTTATATATATATATATATATATATATATATATATATATATATATATATATATATATATATATATATATATATATATATATATATATATATATATATATATTTGCCAATTAATACCTTCATTATTTCAAAAAATTCTGAATAGGTCCCCGGTTAACTTTTTGTTAGGCATGATTGAGTATATTACAGTGTTCTCTCCCATATCACTCCTCACTTCATCCTTTAAGCTTTCTAATTATAGGTTTCTCTATGGTACAATTGTCATTACTAGTTGAAACCTTGATTGTGAGAGAAAATGCAATACATATAATATTCTAGTCAATAAAAAGTTAACTTGGTATTTCTATCAAAGAACTTATGGAGTCATTAATTACAATATCAATCAAAACACCATCATCATTACCTAGTTATATTCCTAATAATCCAAGATCCTGAAAGGGAGAATTGGAATAGATCTAAACTTTGACATACAATTTTAAGGCTTGAACATGTGCCATTACACTTGTTAGCCCAAGCCTTTACTAATTGAGGGTATGGTTTTTTATCTACAGCAGCGTTGTGTGATCTTCTATAAACCAGATAAGGTTGTTTGTGAAGTTTATCCTGTTTCGTCTTATTACCTTTGCTTCCGTATACTTTTGCCGACACCGGTACCTCCTATCATTGGCACTTTAACTAGATAGTTTGAATCAACTTTAGTAGGAGCGATAATGAGACTAGAAACTTTTGCTTTGATTCAAGCATTCGTTAGATCTTGTTCATTCATCAACCAATCATCTTTTTTTGTTCAATAATCATTGATAATGGCATTTCCACAGCTTGTTACACATGGTTATTAAGCTGTGAAGACCCTGATCATTATATTTTATACAAAAATTTAAAGATTTACAAACCTATCATCCTAGCTTCAGAAAATGCCAAATCTCTCATGGACCTATATCTAAGCCCTCTATCTATGGTAGTTTGGCCGAAGTCGAGAGCAACATTCTATCCCTGAAAGCATACAAAAAAGATGGAGTTGGCAAATCATCGGATAGTTTTCCATAAGGTTTCTTTTTTTCATAGGGTGATACCAATACGTATATCAGCCGGAATGCTTGGGTTCGAATCCCAAACATCGACATCGGTTGGTTTGCACCAAACAATAACCTCTTAATTATGCTATTAATCTACATGCATATAAATGAATTTTGCAATGGTCCTTGTAAAATTCATTATTTCAAAATATATTTTTGCATGTAATTTCTTCCTTTTGTAGATTGCATATAGGGTCTCAAAAATGTGAGACACTATATGCAATAATTAGAACACAAAAGGAAGCAGTTACATGGGAAAAAAAAAACATTTTCAAATAATGATTTTACAGGGACCTACATATAGCTATCAACAAGTTCTAAAGACTATTATGCACTTAAGAAATCCTAGATATTACAATATTGGGAGAGTAATCTGCTTTACCCTAACCCTAAATCATGCCAGTAGAAAGCAAACTTCAAAGCCTCTGTTTATGCAAGGAATCATGCTGATTCACAAGGCATTCTTCCCTAATAGAAGGAATTGATCCTGGTTTGAGTTGGATGCCTATTTGACCTTTCCTAAGGCATCATCTAACTGTCCATGCATCGATCACTTGGCCTCTACTTCTAACCACAACCAACTGTGCTCCCTCTAGTGTGCATGATATGTGCTACCTTATTAGACTAGCTTTGGTTACGCTTGTCTTGATTATATTACAACCCCTTGGCATGGAAATTAGGAATTGAATCATCCTCGGCCAACCCTATAGGCCTGGTTTGGGGCAGCTTTGATAAGTTCTTGTGCTAAGTTTGGCCATTGAAGAAATTTATATTTATATAAGGCCTTGACTTGATATTCGTTATGAGGAGGTTGTCCCGGACTAGGCCTAGGCCCAAATCTGGTAGTTTGATCTTGAACTGGGCCCTTCTCTATTGTGGATGCCCACCTTGACATGATACCAATCTTCGTGTGTGATTGTAGAATCAATAAGCTAAAAGGCTGATCAATATGATTTGGAGTCGTTATTGGATATGTTGCAGGTTCTTATGAATAATCCGACTGCGAAAGAATCTGCCTAATGTTCTGTTTCTCTCTTGCAAAACAACTATGGTAATACACTACTGCAACACCAATCCTAAAGGTAGTCTCTCACATTTGGACCATTCTATAGGTTTAATCCTACGGAAGATCTTCCAGCTCAATTTTTGGATATTTTGTTTTTTGATTTTTAAAGATGTATTTATTCTGGCTGTTTTGTTTGTGAGGACCCGTGCGGGCGTGTGTTTACTCTCACATCGATTATTCGCTCGGTAGATCTTGAATACGCATACAGGATCAAGGAACCAAATAATACCTTCCGGCTAGCCATTTTGGGTAAGGTCATAGGTTGTTACAAATGGTATCAGAGCGGACTCGATCCATAACCTATATACACTAGGAAACACTGCAGTACAATCCATTGGGCCTGACCACGGGCCGATCGTAGTGTTTGTGATTAGATTTAAATAGATTTGAATTCTTAGCCTGATAAGGACGTTAGGGCTTGAATGGGTGGAGTATGTGAGAACTCGTGCAGGCGTGTATTTAGTCCCATATCGGTTATTCGCTGGGTAGATATTGGGTATTTATATAGGATCAAAGAACCCAAATAATACCTTTTGGCTAGCTATTTTGGGTAAAGTCCTCGGTTATTACATGATCAAAAAAAAAAAAAAAAGAAGGGGAGGCCTCTGTGTTGCAAGATAAAGCCTTTTTTGACCTTGCAACTAAGACACCTCTGGCTGACATCCATAACATGTAGGGCTTGATTGGTTTTCGGGAAGCATTTTTTCTCATAGGAATATGATTTCTGAGAAGCAGATTTTTGGAAAGAGGATGCCTGAAAAAGTACTTTTGGCATGTTTGGTTGACTATGGGAAAGTGCTAGATTTCCAGAGTGCTTATATTTAGTTGGCCATTCACTTTCTTGGAAAAGTTATATGTAATTTCTATTATACCCTTAATAAAAATTAGGTCTTTAATGCTTTGGATCAAATAAGGATAGCTAAATAGCCTTTTTGGAAAAAAAATAAAAATGTTTCGATTTCCGGCTCATGGAAAAGTATTTTTTCTATGTTTCTCATGAGAAAGAATTTTTCATGAAACATGGAAATCATATTCCCCATAGGAATACAACTTTTTCGTCTTTCTCCTTTGAAAACCTCAACCAAGCAGGAGGTATCTCTTTACTTTCCCGTTGACCACACTTTCTCCCTTTCTTTTCCCGCGAACCAAACGAGCTTGCAAATTGTATTGATGTATCCTGCATTAAAGCAAATAAAACAATGGCAATGACAAAAATGGAACCAAAGTTGATGTTCTTTATGCGTGTATTTGTTTTCAACTATTAAAATGCCATTCCTCTCTGCCGAGAAAATTAAGAAACAAACTCATCTATCATTGATAGAAGCACATCAACCTTCATCTTTGCGGTTATCTGCTCACATAAACCTACCATACATTCATCTTATCTCTGTTGCTAAAAGATGTAGATCTATCATCTAAAACTAGCAGCTATTCCACAGATTGCAGTGATTGAATTAGCTGGACCTTTAGCTCGAACAAAAGTTGGTAAAGATCCAAATGCAAACATCACACCCATCTTCACTAAAAAATTTAGATCCACCATCTCTCATGAATGAAGAATAATCTTCTGTAAAGATACTGTGACCTTGAAGCTTGTTCTGCTTTGATCTCATGCATCATCGCAAATTCCAAATGTACAATTGATATAATGACGGTGTAATTCAATCTATATTTCTCTCGTGCACTTCTTTCTCATATCTTTTTACATCACATCGTTTCGCATTATATTACGCTATATTACATTACATCGTATCATATGATATTTTATTATATTATGCTGTATTGTATTGTATTATTTGTTATTAATTTTCTTGGTTTATATCATGTCCATCTCATTGTAGTTGCTACGTTAGTCTCTTGACAAAGAGAGGGAGGCATGCGCAACTTTGGACCACTCTATGATAATTGACAC
Organism: Phoenix dactylifera; assembly: GCF_009389715.1. NCBI lineage: Eukaryota > Viridiplantae > Streptophyta > Magnoliopsida > Arecales > Arecaceae > Phoenix > Phoenix dactylifera. Next base: position 1,305,240 of record NC_052399.1, on the reverse strand, counting down.
AAGATTATATGAATTGAAACCTTGTCTTAACTCGGAATGGATATCTGGAAGAAGATGAGCGATCGCTTAGACTTGATGTATCATCAATCATGGACCTACCAAGTACCATTTAATTGCGAGTAGGAATCTAAAAATAGGCTATACACCAAATGATGAAGTGGTGGCTTATTAAGCTTCCTGTTTCTTAGCTAAAATGTTATCCGGAGTGGTTATAACTTGATCAAATGTTGGAGACACAGGCACAAAATTTGGACAACTCGAGATTTAGAGCTATAAAACTAGAGTGTTTAACTTTTAACCTCGAACTGGAACTATTGAGACCATAGTTTGGAAGCTTTCTTTGCACGAGGTTTGCAAGATAAGACTTTGATACCTGAATCTTATTTCTCAACTACGATCTTATCAACTCTTTTGATATGAAGGTATTAACAATGAGCAAAAAAATATATTTTGAGTCATTATTGGATGTGCTGCAAGTTATTATGAATAAGCCAAGTGTGAGATGGCTTGCCTAACTTCTATCTTAAATTATCATATGGCATTAGAATGAGTGGAGAATAATGTTATGGAAATGTTCAAACCTTCTAGGCCATAAGCTTTTGGGAGGCCGGATTAATTGGTGCTCTTTAACAACTTCCATAGCTCCATTGCACCTTCATTAACCAACCACCAAACCAAACCCAAGGAAAGAGTTTATTGGCTTTTTGAATATTACAAATGTACTTCCAAATCATCTCCTGAATTTGCTTCACACCCTACATGATGGAATGGTTGATCAATATTTGCACCTATCGACTGAACAAGCTTTTTGGCATCCTCCTTGCTGATAATTGGAAACTTTTTTTTTTTTTTTGGAGGGTAGATAATTGGGCAAGTATATGAGAACAAGAACCGAGGCAATCCATGAACTGATTAACATAACCCATTATGTGGATACCATTCGGAATCTGGTATGTTAGGTGCAACAAGAATAGCATGTTGATGTAACCATCATTCTATTTTTTTTCAATCAAGAAAAATTAATTTGCATGTATTTATTTACCATGGTTTATTTCTGCAAGCCACTTGTTTACTTGATGTTGGATGGAAAATGTGATGCTTCCAAAGGTATAGAATGTCTTCGAGCACTTAAAATTTTTCTTCTCAACCTAAACTACTGTGGCATTCTGTCACCGCCACTTCATAGAGGACAGAAACATATGGTCATACTAATTAAATTTGATGGACTATGTCAACCCTCCTCCCCCTTTTTTTTGTACAATGATGACTCATACCAATCTAGTATGAATACAACCAAAAAGGTCAAAAAAAGAAAAAAAATTGTCGAAGAGGAGGAAGAGCAGCTCCATGGTTCTTCCAGAAGATCCTACCCAAATGCTGTACAACAAAGGAGGCAATACAGTCCACAGCCTAGTTCGCCTTCCGAAACCGTTCCATTTCATTGTCTATATTTCACCCATAGGCAAAAACCAAGATCAAAAATCAGTGTTAGAGCATGCCAGACTTCACCAAAAATACTTAAGCTGATCAAGCAGATGCTGGAAAAACCTTGCATTTGGGAGAACACGCACAGAGAGACACAAACACAACAAACCACACGGCAAAAAATAATATAATGACAGTGTTTTTGGTTCTCCCCACTTACATTGGTTGGACCTTTTCTTTGGCATTTTATTTTCTCTTGAAAACAGGGAAGATGATTGGGCTATTAAATTAGAATATGACCTTAGCAATCTTTAAACTGATCAACACAGCCCATTATTGGGCACCATTAGCTTATCTTTCAACATCACCGGAAGCATGTTGATGTCTCCCACCATTCATTCTGGTTTCTCCATGAAGAAAAATTAGTTTGCTTGGATTTGTTTATCAGGCCTAATTAATTTAATGCCTTATTTTTCCCCAAAGCTACATGTTGGTTTGATGATGGATGGAATTTAATACGCTTCCAAACGTATGGAGTCTGTTGGATGATTTAAAAAATGGTCTCCATTTTACTATCATCTCCTCTTACCAGCAAGTGGGGGTTCTTTGCAGGACCAAAAGAAACTGCTGTCAGCTTGATGTCACCACCTTCTCAGCAAGAACAAACAAATTACTATAGGCTCGTAAGGATTAAATTTCTTGAATTCTACAATCTTAGTTCGACCGAGTAGAGGAATTGGTCACAACAACAAAGAGTCCCATTTCGTGGTTTGTATTTCGGAGGCAACATGTTAGCTAAGTATATGTTTGTTTGCAAAGAAAATTGATTAGAAAACTTATTTCTTTTGAAAAAAATTTAGTTCTCCGTTTGCTTATTTTATTAGAAAAGTAAAAAATTTGGAAAGTTTACGAACAACATTCTAAAAAATTTAGAAAGTTTACTCGAAGGATCGGTTGTGCTCATCATGAGTCTTTGTTAGATAATAATTCAGAATTTCTGATTTAGATCTTAAAAGCTTGTTGTCACGAATGTGCAATAGTGGCAATCCAATAGCTACCATGCGACGGTTGTGCCACATTCATCAAAGGACAAAAAAAAAGGCAGTTGTGTTGACTTGAAGGTGCAGTGGAAAATGCATTACAAAGTCAATATGTGCATGTATCGATAGTTCACTCCTATCTTACTTATAAAATAGCTAAGTATATCTTCATCATTTGTGTTATTCTTAAATGATTCTTTGGTCTTGCAGACATGTCTGCATACTTTCTCAATACTAATAATTGTTTTATTTTTTATTTTATATTTGATAAACAATGATATCGATTATAGTTACTCAATATTCTACTTCAAACTCAAAACATATTCTTTTTTTTTTTATTTTGACTTCTAGAATTTTATATCTAAAAAAAAGAAGATAATATACTAGTATAAAGTTATAGCTCTCTACATAAAAAAATATTTTATATACTCTTTTAATTTATTTTTTTTTTTGGATCGGCCACTAGAGGTAACTCTCATAAACTTATTCTCAAGGAGCAGATGGATGCCAACCAAGTCCTCCCAGTTGAACACATGAGATATAAGACTAGAATGGTTCTTTCTAGTGCATTGCATGCCATATTACAGGCTGACTGGATCAGCAAACCAGGTTCGTCAGCGTTCGGTAGAAAAAATCGACCGAGGATCGACTTGATTAAACTTTATTCGCCCACAAAATAAACGATGGAGGAGGCCGGCTCATGTCGTACTAAGAACCATCAATCAATCAGTGTCTCAATGTCCACTTGTAATGGGAATCTGGAAAGATACAGCACACCAAATGCTGCTGTGGCGGCTAATTAAGCTTCCTCTTTCTTAACTAAAAGCTAAGATTCTACTAAATTTGGTGGCTTGTCATATCCAACTTAACACAATTAAAAGCAAGATTGATGTGATGGTTTTCTCTTTTCTTTTAATTTTTTTATTTGGACGGCACTATTAATTACGTCCTTTGAAATAAATGCAAATCATTAACATCTTTTTTTTCGATGAAGCATGCAAATCATTGACATGTAGAATATAAAGCCCGCGGCTGCACTACAACAAATGCAACTGTTGCTGGAAATTGGACCCGGGGCTGCCGCGAACCGAGAGGGAAGAAGCTCTGCTGCCGGGATGGTGGGTGGCGGCGCGTCGACTGGTGGCGTCCTCCTGGAGAATCCTGCAAGAAAGCCGGTGGCCGGGCTTCCCGGCGCCGGCCCTCCGAAGCTTAAGTCAGAGGGGGCTAATACGTGGGAGGAGTCCAGAAGGAGAATGTTTGCTTCTGTATTCGTTTTTTATAGAAAGATATTATGTTACCTGGGAGGTGACAGGAGAATTTGTCTCCTTTTGTGATAATCGGGCACGATCATGCTCATTAATGGCGTCGTGGAGAATAAGGCCGGATCAGACCGGAGTCAGGGAGCTGTCACGGTTGATCGGACCCGTTGGGGTGGTTGAACCGCCGGCCGTGGTGGGCCTGGGGTTCGTAGATGGTAAGTGCATTGATTGCTGAGTGAACCGGTGGTCAGGGAGAGTCATACGCTTTGATGGCTCAGTGATCCGGAGATCATCTTGAGCCGTGTTCATTTAATGATTGAGTGCATCGGAGGCCTGAGGGGGTCACACGCATTAATGATAGGGCGTGCCGAAGGCCTGCGGAGATCACGTGCCTTGATGACTTAGGAATGGCGACAGATTGCGGTGGAGTCATGTATTTAGTTGTCAGATCCTTTAGAGGATTAAGCGGAGATTCTGGAGCCGATTGCTTAGCGAAGTATCCTGTTGTGGGGTCGAGTGTTTCCCTGGTCGGCGCTTCTTGGTTGAGTGTCTCTGGTTGGCGCTCTCTGGTCGAGCGCCTCTCTGGTCGGCACTCTTTGATCAAGCGCCTCCCTGGTCGGCGCTCTTCGGTTGAGCGCCTCCGAGGTGGCATGACTTGGGTTTTTCCCCCAACACTACCCCCGACTTCCGAGTGCCTCCAAGTACACTCCGATCCGGCCTACCGGAGGATTGGTTACCTGATCCCCCCGCCTGGCGGGCTCCAAACGGAACCCTCGTCGAGGAAAAAACCATTCCTCGGCCATTTCGACCTCCAGTTCACCCATGGTGGACTCAACATCATTCGGACCAGGACCCATTAGAAAGAAAGAGAGAAGGTTTGAGAGGAAAAGGGACCTGTAAAGGATGCCGGAGATAAGAAACTTCGGACTGAAAAGTTGGAGGAAGGAGACAATAAGAAAGTAATGGGAGACCAGGTGAGGGTTTATATAAATCCCTCCAACGGCCCAGATCAGCGAGAAAAACGCTGCACCCCGTTCGGATCACGACGCGTGTCGGCCCAAAAGACGGAGCGACACATTTAATTCGAGCTGACGCTTCGAACACAGAAGCGCCCCGTCGGATCGTGCGGCCCCATCATGAGCCCACGACGCGAGGACGCTTCGGAGGAGGCGTCCCAATAATGAGACATTTCGGAAAAGAAGAGACGCCGCCTATTGAAGGCACCTCGAAGCGCCCAATAATTCGAAACGCGCGATAATTTAAAATTTCCATAATTCATAATGACCCAACTAAAACTACTTCCCGCACTCAAGCTGGTAGCCAGCTGGAACTCGGAAGTCGGGGGTAGTGTTGGGGGAAAAACCCAAGTTATGCTACCTCGGAGGCGCTCAACCGAAGAGCGCCGACTAGGGAGGCGCTCGATCAAAGAGTGCCGACCAGAGAGGCGCTCGACCAGAGAGCGCCAACCAGAGACACTCAACCAAGAAGCGCCGACCAGGGAAACACTCGACCCCACAACAGGATACTTCGCTAAGCAATCGGCTCGGCTCGGCACCCGTGCCGAGCCCGTGCCTTTGCCAAATTTCCAGAATCTCTGCTTAATCCTCTAAAGGATCTGACAACTAAATACATGACTCCACCGCAATCTGTCGCCATTCCTAAGTCATCAAGGCACGTGATCTCCGCAGGCCTTCGGCACGCCCTATCATTAATACGTGTGACCCCCTCAGGCCTCCGATGCACTCAATCATTAAATGAACACGGCTCAAGATGATCTCCGGATCACTGAGCCATCAAAGCGTATGACTCTTCCTGACCACCGGTTCACTCAGCAATCAATGCACTTACCATCTACGAACCCCAGGCTCACCACGGCCGGCGGTTCAACCACCCCAACGGGTCCGATCAACCGTGACAGCTCCCTGACTCCGGTCTGATCCGGCCTTATTCTCCACGACGCCATTAATGAGCATGATCGTGCCCGATTATCACAAAAGGAGATAAATTCCCCTGTCACCTCCCAGGTAACATAATATCTTTTTATAAAAAACGAATACAGAAGCAAACATTCTCCTCCTGGACTCCTCCCACGTATTAGCCCCCTCTGACTTAAGCTTCGGAGGGCCGGCGCCGGAAAGCCCGGCCACCGGCTTTCTTGCAGGATTCTCCAGGAGGACGCCACCAGTCGACGCGCCGCCACCCACCGTCCCGACAGCAGAGCTCCTTCCCTCTCGGTTCGCGGCAGCCCCCGGGTCCAATTTCCAGCAATAGCAACCATCGATGTAACATATAACCATGGAGAACGTCACCATGGTCATTTGGTCACCATGCCCTTCTCGGTATGTATATACATACGTACGTACGAATGCATGTCTGCATGTATATGTGCTCTAGATTTGGTCTATGCACCCAACTAAAGTCGGTGGAAGCCTACGCATGAAGGGCGACCTTCTCCATGGAATATTTCATTCATAAATAGGGGGAAGCTTCCTGCTTCCTCCATTCTCCTTCAAAAAGAAAGGGACTTTCTCCATAGAATATTTTTCTGGAATGCCCTTCCATCTTGTAGTCGGATCTTGGATCTCACAAATAGAAAAAGAATCGTTTAAGCAAGATTTATGAGATGATGTTTGTTTGATTCTTGCGAAGACAGAGTGCACATGGTCATGTTACATTCCATCAAACAATGCGTTGGATTGCCTCGCATCTTCATTCGCTTAATAATGGTAGCCTTGTTTGTGGAGAAGAAATCGCTGGCTGTCAGCCGATTACAGGGACGAAGGAAAAAACTGGAAATAAACCTCTATGCATCTTGAGGACTGATAGGTTGCTACTTTTCTCAGCGAGAAATAGTGTTCTTCATAAAATCAGAATCAGAATGTTTAATCATGCGTTCTAGCTCTAATAGGCGATATTACGTGGAGTCAAGCTTATGTAGTTTCAATTGTTGTCTCCAGTTGGCTCGCTAGACATGGCTATAAGGCTGCTTTTGATAAACCAGTTAGGTCTCTAGACATCAACCCTGGTATGAGAAAAGACCCACGGAAAAAAAAAATGAATTAAAGATCCTCATCACTTGATACCTTTCTGCAAAGTTTGAGTTCACTCCTCTCATTATTCCCAAATTAAAAGACTAAATATGCTTAATGCAATCTGAGTGAAGCTCAAGTTCAATCCTATGTTAGGATGTATTAACATGATTCTATTGCATAATTTTGCTGTTAAAATGATAATCTGTGAAGGCATTGAAGCTGTCTCAACTTAACTAACAATTTTTTAATCTTTTTGATGTGGGGTCATACTGGTTGCATGTGTAGAATATAAATTTTGGCTCCTTCCAATGTTTCTAACTTTTTAAAATTAAGATGACATTGTGAAATGGCTCTTAATTAAAGTGAAAAAGGCCCTTATAAGTTTATTCTCAATATAATAGTATTTCCAAAAGGTTTTTTAATAATGATGCTTGTCAAGCTCCGAACCTACATTCGAGTCGGCTACGTGACACGCCCGCATACTCTCTAGAGCAAAATCATAGAGAATATGCAATGCCTGAAAATTTATTACAACCTCAATATCATTAAACAATAATTCTCAATTCATAACAAATAACAAAATTGGTATAAGTGCAAAATTTAATCATCCAACTGGTTTTAGTGATAGTTTATCTATTCATCCTTTCACCCGTGACTCTAACCACAGCTAAGTACCAAGCATCCTGTAACTCTGAAAGAAAAAAAAAAGAGATGATGTAAGGTATACAACCTAGTAAGATTCCACACACATCCACACCAACAAAATAATATAAGTTTGAAAATAGCAAAAAATCGTTACACATATCATGAAATCACAAACTATCTATCAATAATGCTCGAATAAATAGTATACATAATAGAAATCTAACCACTCAAGAGTGATAAATCATACGGTATCTCATAAATCTTCAATAGTATTTTTATACAGCTTTTCATTTTATTTCTTTTTAACTCGATCTGAATCTAAGATTAATTATCTTTTCGACTTGGACTAAATTCCGATCACATTTTCCACTCGTGATGGGGCAATCAATAGGTGTCACATTTTTTTCCCATGACAGAGCAATCAATAGTACCATATTTTTCGCCTATGATGGGGTAATCAATGATGACGAGATTAGCCCAAGCCCTCGTTCATTCAATCAAGTTTCCATCCACACATCAATTATTTTTATTTCTAGCTTTAGACTAACCACGATTATGTTTTCTGTCCATGACGGGACAATTGATAAGTGTCATATTTTCAGCTTGTGATGGAGCAATCGATAAGTGCCACATTTTTCGCCCGTGATGGAAAAATCAATACAACATAGTTAGTCCATAACACCATATCCTTTAGTCCGATTATGCAAATGTAGTTACACTCATATATGCATCTATCATACTATCAATCACAAGCATACATAATCAAAATATGGTTTAATACATAAACCATCATAAATTTTTTTTTGCATCTTACTTATCTTAATCACTATCATATATATATACACATATACACACATACAAAATATCTATAAACAAACATGTGGGTATATAAGAATTCTTACTTCTACATTGACAACTCGAACAGACCAGTCACTTATCCACACTGCAGTCTATGAATCAGGGTGTGCAGAATTCTGCTCGATGTCAATTGTCCTCCTACATGATTAAACTAATATAAAGAAATCATCCAAGGTAATCGACAACTCAGAACCTTCTGTTGGTTTGCTAAAGGGTTCACCATCGCGTGGTAATCTACGACTACCCACTAGTCCCTTCCACCCAATCCTTTCCTAAATCAACTAGAGAGAAAACACCAAGATAGAGAGAGAAAAGAGGAAGAATGAAGAGAGAGAAATAAGGAAAGAAAGAAACTAGAGAGAGAATAAAGAGAACAAGAGAAGAAGAGAGAACTGTGAAGTTCTCTATCCCCCCTTCTTGAAGCAGAGGAAGGCTACCTAAGGCAGCAATGACGTTGGTGAATGGCGATCCACCAATGGCCAACAACCCCCACGGCGACAATGACGATGATCGACTGAACGGGAAGAAAAAGAAGAGAGAAAAAAAAAGGAGAGACTGTGTTCAAAAAAATCCGGCCATTACCCGGCTCGAAATTGACCGACAATGGGGGCCTTAGAACCATGGAGGAGAGGGAAGAGGGTTTAGGGGCCATACCTCATCTTCGGCATCGGATCGACGGTGTCTCACCAAGAATGCACGACGGAATCCAAGCGAAGACTCAACAGATTTCGCTGAGGTTGATCAGACATCTAGTGCAATGCTTAGAGGAAAGAGGAGAGGCCTTTTTATAGATCGAGTCCTAGGATTTCGTCGGAGTCCGGTGTGCCCTTGGACTCCTCTTCCTCGCCAGAATCGAGGAGGAAAGATGACTCCCATCAAGAGTCTTCCTCCCTCCATCGCACGTGCTATGCATGCGGTTAGCCTAAAGGCCGGCCTAACTCAATCCAGACCGGTCTAGGCCCAAATAAAAAAAATGGGGTCTCATGTTCTCCCTCCTAAAATATTTTCGTCCACAAAATTAGCGTACCTAAGGCTTCAAAGAGTTGAAGATACGCAATTCTTATCTTATCCTCGAGCTCTTAGGCATTTTTTTAACTGGAAAAAACCATATCAAGCCCTCTAAAACATTCCCCAATTTGTTAATATTTTGGCCAAATTCGAAATAACTTAACCCGCTACACTTTCGCTACGCAACTATGATAAAAACCTATTAAAATTATCTGAGTTTACAAAATAATTTCTAAATTAATAAGACTTTAAAATTGGTCAAACCCCACAATTTATAAACCAAACACAAATTGTCCATTGAAAGCTAAATTTTATAGATCACTTTTGGTGCAACCCGTAGCAAAATTTTGATGCCACTTATACCACGGTCCCTAGTAATCTTAAACTTTAAGCTCTAATGTCATTTATGTCACGCCCCAAACCCAACACTTGGGCCGGCTATGTGATATAGCCGCATACTTACTAGGACAAAGCCCTAAAAAATATGCAAGGCTTGAAAATCTACTACAGCCTCAATATCATTGAACAATAATGATCTCAATTCATAACAAAAACAAAACTGGTATAATTACAAAATTTAATCATCCAGCTAGTTTCAGTGATAGTCTATCTATTCATCCTTTCACCCATGATTCTAACCACAACCAAGTAGCAAGTATCCTGCAACTGTTAAAAAAAAGAAAGAGGTGGTGTGAGCTTTACACCCCAGTACGATCTCCGTATATCTACATCAATACAATAATATAAGTTGAAAAATAGCAAAAAATCAATAGACATATCATGAAATCATAAACCGACTATTAATAATGCTCGAATAAATAGTATACATATTACATCAAATATCAATAGAAATCCAAGCACTCAAGAGTGATAAATCATATGGTATCTCATAAATTTTCAATAAGATTTTATGCAGCTTTTCATTCCATTCCTTTTTAACTCGATTCGGATCCAGGATTAATTATCTTTTCGACTTTAGACCAAATTTCGGTCACATTTTTTGCCCGTGATGGGGCAATCAATAAGTGTCATATTTTTCGCCTGAGGCAGGGCAATCGATAGTGCCACATTTTCAGCCTATGATGGGGTAATCGATGATAACGAGATCAGCCTAGAGTCCTTATTTATCCAATCAAATTCATATCCACACATCAATTCTTTTTATTTTCGACTTTAGAGTAACCATGGTCACATTTTTTGTCCATGATGGGACAATTGATAACTATTACATTTCAAGCCTATGACGAAACAATCATAAGTATCACATATTCCGTCTATGATGAGGCAATCAATATAACATAGTTAGTCCAGAGCACCATATCCATTAGTCCAATTATGCAAATATAAGTTATACTCATATATGCATCCGTCATAATATCAATCACAAAGAATGCATGAACAAAATATGGTTTAATACAAAAACCATCATAAAAGAATTCTTGCACTTTACTTATCTTAATCATTAGCATATCACACACACACATATATATGTACAAAATATCTATAAACATGTAGGTGGGTATACAAGGATTCTTGTTTCTACATTGACAACTCGGACAGACCAGTCATTTGTCCACACCGCAATTTATGAACCAAAGTGTGCAGTATTCTGCTCGACATTGATTGTCCTCCTATAAAACCAAATTAATATAAAGAAATTATCCGAGGTAACCGAGTCTTAGGGCTTCATCAGAGTTCATCGTACTCTTGGACTCCTTTTTCTCGCCGAAATTAGAGAAGAAAGATGACTCCCATCAAGAGTCTTCCTCCCCCATCCCTCATGCCATGCATGCTGTTAGCCTAAAGGCCGTCCCAACTCAATCTAGGCCAGTTAAGAAAAAAAGATGTGGTCTCACACTGCTAGCACTCTGTTCCTAGCTATGTTACGAAAGTCTTCATGGCTTGAAAATTTGTTAGCCAATCTACTACTTTTTCTCCACGTTTCCTTCTTCTTTTCTTTAATTCTTTTCTATTCTCGCCCCTCTGGGCCTCGGTCTATACTTGATCTCATCTTAACGAAACTTCATGATGACTTTCCGCCATGTTACAAAGAAAAGGTCGATGATTTGATTTCCTGGGGAAAGAAAGATATTAAAAATAGATAAATTAATGAACACCCCTGAATGCAAGCAATTCTATATAGACAAAGAGAACGCGGTTTTGATAACCCCGCTTCTCTTTTAGTATTTTTTCACTCATGTGTAACGTACATACAGTGCAAAGGTGGAGGAAGATTAATTTGCTGGGTATAATGACGTTTCTTTCTTTCTTCTTCTTGTTTTGATCGAAAATATAATGATGCAATATTGTTCCCAAACAAAGGGTTGAAGGTAGCAAATCCCAACATTGGAAGAGTAAATCCCATGAAGAAACCTCCAAAGTACTGGAAGATGTACCAACCGCAACAGCAAGAGAAAGAAGGCTTACTTGCCCCGACCCCATCCTTGTCTACCTGACCCAAGGGTAAACCTAAAACAGAAGTAAACGACACAAGGACCACTCTTAGTGGCTTCCCCCTTCTAATTCTTTTCTTTCTTTCTACACCCCAACCACCACGAAGCCAAGACTTATGGTTCACACATAAACAAACGCACATGATAAGAAGGAAGAGATTTAAAAAAGACAGAAGGCTTGGGACTTGGCATGCTATATAGAGTGGCCAGGGCCGAAGCCCACTTCAGAGGATGGCCTTGGGAGGGGACATGATGAAGGCCGCCATGTCGAAAGCTATAGTCATCAAGATCAACCTTGCCTTCCTTGCCTTCTTCCTTGTTGCCTACATCGCTCTCCTCTTTCAACCATCGATTCTTCGCAATGACGAGAATGCCGCCTCTATCGTCCGGTGCTCCTTACGCGGTTGCCACATGAAGAAGGTAAGGTGAGTACTGGTCCTGTAGTTGTTTCACTTTGCAAAAGTTAAGAGAGCTATTGCTCGTACCAAAGTGAAACCATCCTTTAGAATTATAAACCTTTTAGAATTTAAAGTGCGTTGCATGATTGGATTCATGAGCATGCAATCTTCAGAAAAAGATTGCAAATTAATGTTATTGCTTTACCGATGGAGCTGAGCATTATCTGCTGATTTGAAGTTAAAGATAAGAAATATAGAAATTCTTAACTATTAGTTTTGCTAGCCAAAGTGTCAAGAAAGTATAATTAATATCCATCCACTGAAAAAGCTACCAACTAAAACTTGAGTTTCAAAATTTGCAGGTGGAAAGGGAAGTCAGTAAGAAGACAGCCGGGGAGAAGCGAGCAGCATTGGAGAAGCCTCCAAGTTTTCTCCAAGGATTGCATGGGAACCAGACCATCGGTTTGGTGAACATGGAAGATGACGAGGTGAAAAATTGGGGTGCCCTGGGGAGAAGCATAAAGGTAGACTTCGAGCAAGTGTCTGAATTGTTTGAATGGAAGGACTTGTTCCCGGAATGGATCGACGAGGAGGAGGAGAATGAGGGGCCAACATGTCCCGAGATCCCGATGCCGGACTTCTCGGTATACGACGAGATGGACATCGTGGTGGCGAAGTTGCCGTGCCGGCGACCGGAGGATGGTTGGGCGCGGGATGTCCTCAGGCTACAGATACAGTTGATCGTCGCGAACTTGGCGGCGAGGAGGGGGAGGAGGAATGGGCAAGGGGTGGTGAAGGTGGTGTTTCATGGCGCATGCCGGCCGATGATGGAGCTGTTCCGGTGCGACGATTTGGTGGGGAGGGAGGGAGGGTGGTGGATGTATGAAGCTCAGGCGGCGAGAATGGAGGAGAAGGTGGCGATGCCGGTAGGCTCATGCAAGTTGGCCTTGCCATTGTGGGAAGAAGGTAACCTCTCTTTTTCCTTCACTATTTTAGTTTCCTTTTCTTCCTGTAGTTTTGGGTCCATCGGCCGGTTGATGGCTTGTGGCCAGTTGCTAGAGTTGGTGAATACCATGTGCCCGGGGGTACACGTTGTCTCTAGGAATCTCCCTGCCCATCAGTTCAAATGAAAGGGGAAGTTAATATTAATTAGACGTCCATTTGTTAAAGCACTGCAACTTGCAGTGCGTGGAGCTCAACACAATGTGGACTCCATGTTCAATGGTAAGGGGGCAGGAGATTTTTTTTTTTTTTTTGATAAATTCGGCATTTCATATAGCTCTCAATGGGTACAAGCAGCCAAATTAAAAAAAAAAAATGGTACAAGGGAGGAGAAATTTTTGTTTAATTAATACACTATACACCAGTAATATTAATTTATAGCGCTCAGTAGGAGGTCGTCCATCAGCAAAGACTGCTCTTTTGACGAATGGTAAGTGGGTTATTAGAATTCCAATATTTGGTAAAAGGTCATGCATCAAGAGGAATTTTTTGATGGCATCAATTATGGTTTGGCAACATAGTTTCTTTTGTATGGAGAATAAAAATCTTAGCAGCATTATTAAGTGGAGACATCCTAGCTAGCATCATTTGTCGTGGCAAAATGGGCATATGAGACACATGCATGTGAAGATGGTCCAATAGGTAGGGATTGTGATGGAGACTAGAGATGTGGAATGCATCACTGAAGGCTAGGTTAGTGATCACATACTTATGAGAGAAAAAAAAGTTCATCTTAGTTTCACTCTTGGGAGCTACATTAATACTTGGGTAGAAACCTATATATCAGTACTTCATGCACTGCCTTAAGAACTGGGTCGAGACTAAATACAAAACAAAACTGATAATGAAACGAGTGAATACTTGGGTGCTGAAATTGGTGGGCGTCTCAATTCTGTGTCTCTCACTTGTATGATTCTTGACATAAAGGTGAAACACTGGCCTACTGGGGACCGAACCAATAAATCCATCTATATAGAACCACTTTTCAGTACAATTCCACTTTCTCACCAGAAGGATTCTCCTTTTAGGGCTGACACAACCTTTTGGAGAACACTGAGTCTCTAGAAACTCGGTGATGGAAGCTGTATAAAGGCCATATGTTAGCTGAGAACGTATTAGAATGTTTAATGGCCATCATGTCGACTTCTCTGGCATTGTCCAAAAATTGAAGGCCATAATGTCCCTAATGAAGGCATTAAAAATTTAATTTGCATTTCATGAAAAAATTTCTATAGATGATCTTATATATATATATATATATTCTAAATCTCAATTTTGAGCATGGACGCCTACGGTTCCTTAACTTTTGCACTGTTTCGTTTTAACAATAACTGATTCAACACCACACTTCTTTCAAAACATTAAAAAAAAGAAAACATGGATCACACTTTTCTTTATAATTTATTGGAAGCCACCGCTGTCGTCCAAAGGTTAGTTGAACAGAGTCGGGCTGCCACATGCTTCTGTGGCTTTAAAATTCTTTGGCTAAGCACATGTACCGTGACTCTATATAGCCGACAGCACTTACAGCTATGATATCACTATCCAATTAAATCTTTTGTGCTGAATAATTTTAAAAGATTATTTTTTTTAACTCAGCAAATGAGTTTTTCTTCCCCCTCCATAGAATCAGTTGGTAAAATGTTACCATACACAACAAGAGTAGATGCTGAGCTGCTCTTTTATTAGATTTAAAACCCCATGAAAGACTGAATTTCCGAGATGTATGCGCCCACTCTCTCGTGTTATGGAGTTGGTAAGATGAGCTTAAAAGCAAAGACATCACAAGCTGGTTAGGTGCAGAAAATTTGGCTACTCTTTGAAATCAAAAGATGTCTCCTCTATTCAAGTAAAAGTGTTGCTATGTAGCTTCCGATGACTACCATCAAAAGATGGTCGGTCACCAAATGGAACGGTTCATGAATATGCATCTTAGAGAATTCTGATTGTAGTTGAACAACTAGTACTAGATGCACTGCATGGCACCAAGTCTTCGTTGGATATTTTAAAAAACTGATACAGTATGTGCAATAACGTCACTCATTTTATTATGTGTGAAAGCTGGTCCATGAAAGATTGAATTTTCAAGAAGTAGGCACCCATTCTCTTTTGTTATGGAGTTGGTAAGACAAGATTAAAAGCACAAGACATCGCACGTTGGTTAGGTGTAGAAAATTTGGCCATTTCGTTCAAGTCAAAAGATTTCTCCTCTCCTCCATTAAAGTATTCATTATCTTAACCTACCCCCTTTAATAAATCAGAACTACCTTGTACAAGACCTCTTATTTTTCAACAACTAGTACTGTTATGGATATCCATTAGTAATCAACTGTTACATTTATTACATTTTATTTTGCTGATCAAAACAGCATAGCGGTAGAAATTTTTAACCTCATGGCGTTGCAAAATTTGTGCAGGAAGGAACGAAGAGTATGACGTGTCCAAGTTTGCGGTGCCGGTGAACCCCCGCCGGCGGGGGGCGTACGCGACGGTCCTCCACTCCTCCGACAACTACCTCTGCGGCGCGATCGCGCTCGCGCAGAGCATCCTGAAGACGGGCTCCACCCGCGACCTCGTCCTCCTCCACGACAAGTCCATCCCCCAGCCCAAGCTCCAGGCGCTGGTCGCCGCCGGGTGGACACTCCGGGAGATCGAGCGCATCCGCAACCCCCACGCCCAGAAGCATTCGTACAACGAGTACAACTACAGCAAGCTCAGGCTGTGGCAGCTCACCGACTACCACAAGGTCGTCTTCATCGACGCCGACATCATCGTCCTCCGCAACCTCGACCTCCTGTTCCACTTCCCCCAGATTTCGGCCACCGGCAACGACGGCGTCATGTTCAATTCCGGCATCAT
This sequence comes from Phoenix dactylifera, assembly GCF_009389715.1. NCBI lineage: Eukaryota > Viridiplantae > Streptophyta > Magnoliopsida > Arecales > Arecaceae > Phoenix > Phoenix dactylifera. The sequence continues at coordinate 1,289,261 of NC_052399.1, read as the reverse complement.
GGTCATCGAGCCGTCCAACTGCACCTTCAGAGCGCTCATGGGACGCCGGAAGGACGTCGTCTCGTACAACGGCGGTGACCAGGGGTTCCTCAACGAGGTGTTCGTCTGGTGGCACCGGCTGCCGAGGAGGGTGAACTTCCTGAAGAACTTCTGGTCCAACACCACGCTGGAGGCCAGCATGAAGAACCACCTCTTCGCCGCCGAGCCGCCGAAGCTGTACTCGATACATTACCTCGGGCTGAAGCCATGGCTGTGCTATCGGGACTACGACTGCAATTGGATCATCGACGACCAGCGAGTCTACGCCAGCGACGCGGCGCACAGCCGGTGGTGGAGGCTGCACGACGAGATGGACGAGGGGCTGCAGGCGTTCTGTGGCCTGTCACCGAAGAGAAGGATCGAGCTGGACTGGGACCGGAAGAAGGCGGCGGAGAGGGGGTTCCCGGACGGCCACTGGAAGCTCAACATTTCTGACTGGAGGCGGAATGTTTGAAGAGAGGGAGTGGGAGTGAGCCTCTGTTACTGTTAGCTGACCTCAGTTGGGAGTTCGTCTTGTTGGATTCCTAATTAGATACATACCTAGAACACTTTGTATTCTTTGATAGATTTATTTATGTCTGAGGGACTGGGGCTTGAGAGGATTTCCATTTGTATTGGGTTGCATGTATAGCATCAAACTGATAGAGGAAATCAAGAAATAACAGCTGAAAGTTCAGAATATATAGTTTCATCATTGGATTGGATTGCTAGATCAATCTGGCTTCTCATTGATCTTGGCTGAGAACTACACTAACCATTAAAAAAAAAAAAAAACTAATCCAAACTAACTGTGAACACCATGTTTGGTTTCGTATAATTTTAAACAGTTTAATTATTTGAATAGATATGCTTATTCCTCATTAATCTGCTAAACAGTATTGTTTCATCCCATTAATATTGACTAAGTACCAAAAACGTGTCTTAGGTTTTCTGAAATCCCACAAGTGTTCCTTTATGGGGATCTTATTCAAGAGTCGAAATAGACGTTTGCTTGAATAAACTTGGATAAAGCTGAAAAGTGAAGTTTACTCAGGTTCATTCCTGTTTCAAAGTTGAAATCGGCTGGATCAATTAATTTTTACTCCACCAGAACATTTTGTTCATGAATATTAATATTTTTTCAAATCATCTATATTTTAAAAACAAATCCTTCTTATGACTTGAGCTTAGTATTTTTCATCTTCTTGAGTTCTAAATATTTGAAAGTGTTCAATTGTATATTTCCCTTTCAAATCTAGCAAGCTATTCACACCTTAGTAGGAAGCGGAGACCTAAGGTCCTTTCTTATTAAAAGTTTTATATCCCAGATTTTAGATGATTGACATGATGATAGAAAGAAGCTAATCAATCAGCAGGCCGATTGAATAAAGTGATAGGTACTTAAAAGTATGCTTTCCAAAGACAAATAATTTGTGATTGGAAGTGACCTGCCGACCATTTTCACTTGTCTCGATTGCACCTCTTGATAGCTAGGTACTGAGCTTGGCACTTTACCAACAGTCATTTTACTGTGAGAAACAAAATAGTAGAAAGTTTGAGTACAGCATCAATCTCTCCCCAGATATAATACTTGTAGAGGCGTGCCAACCAAAAAACCTTTAGTCCTAACCTCTTCGCCATCATTACCACTGCATTATTATGCAATGGTTTGGTATCCAAATCCACCCACCAATTGATTCTGAAATTTTTTTTATCCCCTGGCCTATGCTTGTCTCAGCTTTCCTTGATGACCATGGAGTCGGAATATTAGGTGCACCAACTCTTGGGATCTTACGTACGTTGGATCATGTCCATGACCCAGCACGTTGATGTCCTCCTCTAATTTAAAGTAATCTTCTCGACCAAATAAATTAGATTTGGCTTGACACAGACGCGATAACGTGGCAAGCCGACATTGTGCTCTCTAAAACCAAATCATGTGATGCTTCTCCTTTCCATTTAGAAAACTAACAATGTGAGAGTTTAGTTGAACAGTCTCCCATCTGATGCTAAGCTTGTCGTAGCTACAATGTACTGCACTCGATGATATTTACTTTTTGATTTTGTTGCATGTATTCATATCAGAGATGTACAATTCTTCTACTTTGTGTTATATTATTTTTTTTGATTCCACCTTTTACATTATATTACATATGTACATATGGAAAAGTAATGCCGTCCTCTTAAGATCATTATTTTGCAAGACACAGCATTGGTTGTGTAAACATAATTAAAATATATGTGCAATAATTAAGAGAAAGTAGGAAGATCAGTACTAAAAAAATAACAAACATGAGTTTTCGTATACTTAGAAAAGGCTATTGTTTAAAAAAACTATGCTTGTAATGTGCTCCTTTCTCTTTTATGCACATCAGAGATGCAAGGGAACTTTTCACTAAACAGCGTGATTACTGCAGCCAATGGTGTGCTCCTTCCTTTTCATCAGTCGTCAACAGTTAGCTGTTTATCGAACACTCTCCTTATCGATGGGTTGTGAATTGGGCATACCAAGCAGCATTTCATGGTCCACGAGATCACACCCATCTATCAGTTATATACCTGTTCCTCTTAAGATCATGTGATCACAGCCATGCATTGCATACCTTCAATCACTCACGTGTGACATCCACGTGCCAAGCAAAAGATGGTGGCCATCCATTTTCTTCTTCTTTTTTTTTAAAAAAAATATATTCGACCGGTATGTTCCATCACTGCTTTATTTAGACACCAGCAGCACCAAAATCTCTCTTGTCAAAACCAAAGGCAGAACATGAAGAAATCCTGTTCCTTGGGCTCCTTCCAGAGCCCCTCTCCTTTTGGCCGATATGACGTTTGTTTGCCTCGTGGGGCCAACGGTTTTGGCCCCTCGTTCCAACTTTGTTCAATAAATTTAAAAAAAAAAAAAACATAATTCGAGAATTTAAAATGATGGGTACCAGCTTGATGGCTCAATTTTTGAGTATTGAGGTAGTACAAATAAAAGATGAAATTTTTATCTCTCAAAGAGGTTATGCAAAGAAGATTCTTAAGAGATTTAGAATGCAATCTTGCAATCCAGTTAATATTCCATTTGAATGTGGCTTCGAGTTGAGAAAAAGCATTGGAGGTGGCAATGTTGATTCTACTTATTTCAAAAACTTAGTTGGAAGCCTCTAATATCTCACTTGCACAAAATCAGATTTTTTTTATAGTGTTAAGTTGATTAGTAGATATATAGAAACACCAGATCATTCACATCTCAATGCTGCTAAGAGGATCCTATGCTATAAGAAAGGTACGCTCAATGATGGCTTATTCTACTCTCATTACATAATTTTAGACTTGTGGGTTATTCTGATAGTGATTGGGGTAGAGATTTGGATGAAAGAAAGAGCACCTCCAGCTATGTCTTCTTTATGGAAAATGATGCATTCACTTGGTCCTCCAAGAACAGCCAATTATGACTTTGTCAACTTGTAAGGCAGAGTATGTAGCGGCAAATTCTACCATTTGTCATGCTATTTAGTTGAGAAATTTGTTAAACTATTTGGGTTTTTCTCAAGAAAATGCCACGAAACTTTTTGTTGATAATCGATCGGCAATTGCTTTATCTAAAAATCCGGCATTTCATGAGAGAAGCAAGCATATTGACACTCGCTATTATTTTATTCAGAAGCATGTGAAGGAGAAAAGAGTGAAATCGGTGCATTGCAAGTCTCAAGACCAAGTAGAGGATATCTTCATTAAGCCATTAAAGCATGATGTGTTTAGAAGATTGAAGAACATATTGGGCATGAAAACTTTTAGAAATTGGGTTTAAGAAGAGATGTTGGAAATGTAGACCCAATTTAATGGGTTTCTTTTGTCTTTTTGCTTTATGACATCCTATGTAATTTTCTTAGTGTACTTAATAGTCTCTTAGTTTAAAACCCGTTTTATAATTTAAAAAAAAAAAAACAGTCCAAGGATTTTATGATATGAGGGTGTGTTTTTTATATTTTTCTTTAAAAAAGAAGAAGAGAATGGTGAGAGCTTGATAGGAGAAATTTCTTAAGCAGATTTTTATATTAAAAGAAAGAAGATTACAAGAAAAAAAAAGCAACTTCTTAGTTGCTGATTTTATGCATATTTGTAAGTTATATTTTCAGTTTTTCATGGTTGAAATGAAGAGTTTTTTAAAGTGGATTTAAGCCTATCTTGTATTCCATTGTTTGGCTCTATTTTTCATTATTATTTGATGTCATTTGCATGATATTAGCATCTATTTTGCTCCAACAATTTGAAGTGCCAGTGAATGGCAAGGACTTCTATAAAGGTCACAATGTTTCTCAATAATCTCTGGATTTTATTAAATGTACGCATGTATGTACGTATGTCACAATGTTTCTCAATAATCTCTGGATTTTATTAAATGTACGCATGTATGTACGTATGTTTAGTTGGCAGAGTGTCGACATTTCCAACGATGGATAAAACTAGAGTCCAAGCATTTTCTTAAGAACCCATATGATGCTCCAGAGTCCTCAATCTCTAACAATTATATGTCCAAGAGACATTAAAACAACTGTTCCATTTGCCGTAATCTCTTCATCTGTGACTCCTTCAGATCTTCTATAACATGAGTTTGAAAGTGAAAAAAGAGCAAATTTTACACTCAAGAAAGATTGCATTCAATAAAGACAGCTAGACAAAGACCTTAAGCAAACTCGCCCCCCACTATGATGTGCTCCAAGTCGCAATTCTTCTGACTAAAGCTATTATGAATCTCATCCCCTCCTTTTCTTCCATGAGCAAACGCGCTTGTACGGTTGTACTTTATATGATTCTATTGCTCCTCGATGACCAACGCCGGGCCCATATCAGTTCCTTTCAGACTGGGGCACCAGATTTGGAGGCCACCTGTCCAAAGATTACATAGATTCGGCACTTAAATGTTGCAAGTGTTAGGTCTTTCAATGATTTAAGCTTAAGACTCAGATTAAATGTATACTTCTGAATTGCAACCTAAGCAAGCATCCAGTATCTCAGTGAAAATAATAATAGATGCTCTCTTTTCTTAAAGGCCATCTACCAAAAGGAGCGGATGTAAGGAGTTAGGCATGAAAATCATTCCTCCATAGACTTGACTATAAAAACACAGGGCAGTGAAATGATGTCTCAATTTCCCCATGCTTTGCATGCTTTTGATTCCAATGTGTTACATGATCCAATCACTTTGCGACACTTACTGAACTGATATTTCGTGTAGTCGAGAAACTCGATCGAATCCACCGATTAGAAAAGTAAAATAATCTTATTAATTTAGGCAAAAAAAAGCACAGACCTATACTTTACAGATGACAAAAGAATGCTTTATAAGGATCATGCATGAGGAAGTACTTATAAATAATCCAGATTTGATGCTCGTCAGTTGTATAATCTCATTCCAGATTGCAGCTATTGTTGTGGAGGGGGAGGGGGCCTTGAATTTAGTCCTACATCGGCTAGTAGCGGAAAGGTTCTGTGCCTTAAATGGGAGGTAGAAATCCTTTCCTCTCGAGGGCTCTTTTGTGGGACAAAACCGTGAGGACACCAGTCTCCCCCCGTCTGCGCTGGACGCGCGGGCCGGAGCGCCCAAAGTGGACAATACTTCAGGAGGAACGCAATCCTCTTTCTCTGCTAGCTTAATATGGGCTATGCTGTTGCGCGAGGCTCCGGCCAAAGCGCCGTCCCCGCAACAGATGGCGCGCCAGGTGGGGGGCGCCTCCTCTCTCCATTCACTACCCCTCAGGTTGCCTGGGGGGCTGGTAACACCGGGTTAAACCGGCACAGGACCTTTCTGCTGGGGGGGCTATGTTGTGGAGGGGGAGGGGGCCTTGAATTTAGTCCCACATCGGCTAGTAGCGAAAAGGTTCTGTGCCTTAAATAGGGGGTAGAAATCCTTTCCTCTCGAGGGCTCTTTTGTGGGACAAAACCGTGAGAGCACCAGTCTCCCCCCGTCTGCGCTGGACGCGCGGCCCGGAGCGCCCAAAGTGGACAATACCTCAGGAGGAACGCAATCCTCTTTCTCTGCTAGCTTAATGTGGGCTATGCTGTTGCGCGAGGCTCCGACCAAAGCGCCGTCCCCGCAACAGCTATCAAGCATACACATTCCTCCGATGGGGAAATGACTGTGGAAGACTTCATGGAATGGCTAAAGAGTTTTGACAAAGATAAGGATGGACGCATTAGTCGAGCTGAGCTGAGATGAGTTTTGATAAAGATGTTTTAGCTGCTTGCTAGTTTTGTGATAATATGTTTTTCACTTCAAGTGTAATGTCGCATCTTTATATGAATTGTGTGATATGGTATGCAAAAGGTCGTGAATTATTGCATGATATCTGTAAATGATTGTTTTCTTTTTTAACCCATATATAAGGGTGCAGATAGTCTGTGGGAAGATATATTAACTGTGTTATGTAATTTGCTTTTATTTGTTTCCTTGGTTGTGTAATTGCAGTAATGTTGTGCTGAAGAATTGCTTGATGCTGCTCTTCAGTTTTTGATCCTAGAGTTGGTAGCTACAAGAGGGACAGAATTAACAGGTTAATTCAAGGGGAGAAAAGGCAATGCGCATAAAAGGGGCAGAAAAACAAGCCATCATGAACTATAGATCTTAACAAGGCAGAAAATAAGAAGATTGTTTTGTATTATCTTTCCTCTGATACCATCTTTTTCAGTTCTTTCTATCCAGTAGTACCTTGAATGATGCTTAGCTGCTAATAACGGCGGCATTATTGATTTAAAAAACTCACTGGAAGGGCCTAAAACTAATCTTAACTTAAACTAGTGGTGGGATCTCTCCCTGCCTATCAATTGCAAACCCCCCTCCCCAACCTTCCTCCATCCTCAGAAGTAGGAAGAAAAAGAAATTCCCTAAATTTTCTTTCAATTACATAAAGGAGGGTCCTCTAACTCCATTAATTATATGTGCCTTCACCTCATGAAACTTTGTGCACCAGCATGTGGGATATTATTATTATTATATGCTGGACCTACAGGCATATATGGCATGCAGACAACCTTAACAAGATTCAGAATCTTCCTTCTAAAACACAAACTTCAGATCAAAAGGAACATTTTCGAAGCTGGAGCATACACAACATCATCTACATGTTCAAGCTGCATTTTAATGTAATATTTTCTAGTTTTGTGTGAGGTCATTGAAGTGTATAGGTCCCCCTACGTAGCAGCAGTGTTTCAGCCCTTGAAGTTCACCAAGAGCATCTATAGAGCCAAGCGGTATGCTAAAGACCAAAATCTTGTCTAGGTTGGATCTTTTCCAACTCTCCAGGTAGCAACCTGTCAGTTATTAATCTCCTCCCTGGTGGGACATATAGAATCCCAATTCTAAACTTTGTAATAATTCTTTAAGTAACTTTAACCCTGATGTTGCACTGTTTATTTATAACTAAGGTCTAAAAATATTCTGAGAAAAATTCTTTAAGCCAGCAGTAATAGCACACCAGAGAAATCTCACACCAGAAAGTTACACAGCTGACGGGACTCGCAGCTTCATTCACTGACAGATGACATCAAGAAGAGCAACAGAGCCCCAATTGAACTTCAGTATTTAACTCTTTTGTGAGATTTCTACGTTGCAGCTCTCTTTGAAATATCATAGAAATAGTAGAGAGTATTTTACATTGCCTGCTGCTCTTTGGACCTTATTTTGAGTCTTGTAATCAAAGCTTACAACAGGAAAAGGAAGAAGGAAGAGGAACAGTCTCAATGAAGTTTTAGTCATCTCAATTTGCCAAACTTTGAACCCCGACTTTATTCATGTATTCATAAACTTGCTTTCTGATTCTTAGTAAGCCAAATAACAGCCACTAAGACAATATCATAAAACTTAAAGATGACATCATCGTGTATACTTCTTTACTAATTCTGAAGCACATTAATGTTTGACGTAGTAAAAAGTTACACCTAAATGATGGCTAATAAGAATGGAATTGATGTTACATATGTTTGCAGCTATTCTGTTTCTTTCCACTACAGTAGCAAATGAATGAAAAGGAATAATTACATTGCTTGTGGAATCTCACGGAGCAGGTGTACAAATTCATCGCACAATAGATCTGCCTCTGCAACTCATTGATGTGTATGTTCCATGTCCAGCTGACAATCAATCATGCTTTTGCCATTCCCAACCAGTGATTGGCCTGCAAAAGTCTTAACAGCATTTCAAGGAATCTTACATCATATATGCTACTCAACCAGGTAGAGGAATGAGGTTTAAAACCAACATTACATACAAAATCAGTGAAGGAATAAAAGTATAAAACAATGTTCAAGCATCACACTTATACATTGTTGAACAGCCTAGGTCCTGGCTCCAAGTGGAGCATTTAAACAGTATATGGGTTCATTAACTCCACAAAAGAATGTAAATGGGTTTGCTTATAAAGATCCAGTCCGTAAATTAGCTATTTATTTTTAACACTAAGGATGAGAGTTTCCATCTCATCAATCAAGATAGCACATATATTAACATACATAGACGCATCATGTATCTGTACTTTACAAACTCATGCATACATCCATAAACAGACGGATTGTTGATCTTTTGTTGCATTCTATAGGCAAGCTGCAAGCTGCAAGCTGCAAGCTTAGAGGATTGCTGAGCTAATAAATTACTATCATTACATCAGAATTACATAGTAGGCAAGGAAATAAATTTACCTGAAGGTTCTCGAGTGATGCTTGCAAGCATTCTCCAGCTTTGAACTCCACATGGTCAGTTCAATCCCTCATGCGAGGAAATAGTTAGGTTCAAACATCAACTTCAGGAAGAGGCAACTTCCAGTAATTCCAGGAATTATAGTCCTCCTAAAACCAAAAGTTCAAATAGAAGTTCCCAAAAATTAACTTAAACATACTAATGAAGAAATGAAAAGCCAACCACCCTTCACTAAATGCAAGATAGGATAGCTAGAAAGAAAAAACATTTTCCAATTCCAAGCACCAATGCACCCAAGATCAGGAATTCAAGTTCTTTCTAAATATGTTGATCTGGAAAGTGATTTTACCAAAACCGTGAGGTATAGGAACATAGCATTAACCTGCTCAGCTGAGGACATGGGAGGAAACATTCCATTGACCAATGCATGAAGGGATGTATATGACTTTGTATCAACTCGACGGTTCACTGTAACTTTACCCTACACATTTAGAAATTACAAAAACATAATGAATTTACATAATTGATGATTTTTGTAGTTTTTTTTAATACTATTATAATCTAAAAGATCTTACCTTGGGATTGATTATGAAGATCTTTCCTACAGGAATTCCAACTTTAAGGTAGCTAATTTCATCAGTGTCTCTGTTTCCAAAGCCAGCATAGAATGGGTTGCAATCAGGAGGAAATAATGCTCTGATTTCCTGAAAAATATCATAGAAGTAAGAGCATGGAATTGGTTGCAATCCGAAGGAAACATTATGCCTTGAAAACTGTCTTTTCCAAAGAAATTAAAACATTCCAAAATATACAGGTAAAATTTCCAAAGAGCAGTCTAGCATAACACAGAGAAGCAAAAGAAAAGAAGCTGGAGTATATTAAACATAACCAGGCTCATTTAGTAAATTGGTATGATAAAGTGAAGACATGCCTGAGCTGTAAAATAGCAAATGAAATTTTGACCATTTGGAGAACTACAACCAAATATTCACTATAAGCTCCATGGAAAGGTAAAATGCTTTATCCATGATTTTTTTGGCCTTCTTTTGTTACAAGCACTCCTTACCCCAATATTGTGAAGCAAGAAAACAAAAAAATTATCACAACGAAAAAAAGGTTGCAAGATCTATTCACCTTTCACTGTTGCATTTCTGCAGTGAAGGGACAAGATCCTGTAATTTTATATCCACGTCCAAAAATATAAAAGCTTAGCGCAATGTTCACGTGAAAAATGTGCACTCTTTATGACTTGGTAATGAATTGTACATCGACAGCCATAAGTGTGGTGCCTACTCATAATATGATCGATTCTTTTTGTTGCATATATTTAGATCAATAGCTTATAGGAGCATTGCCTTCACTTCGCACCTCAAGTCTCCGAATATTGAAGCTTGTATTGTTGTTCCAGAAGCTTCGGAGACCATAAGTGATTCACTCAGTGCCGATCACCACTGTAGGATTGATTCACACACCGGAACTGGATCACACCAAATAGTTTTATCTGATTACAAATGGAAATTGAAAAGACCATCCATGCTTATGGCCTGTTTGGTTTGTTTTTAAGTGGGCTAAGCAGGAATCCACGCTGTCAAAGTGACTTGGGCTACCTGCCAGCCTAAGTCACTTTCAAACACTCTTCAGCCCAATTTCTCTTAAAGTGAGAACTCACTTAGGGTCACCTTGGATCACTTTGGGGCAAGCAAATATCCGAAATGACTTCCGCTTACTTGAAGACTTCAAGTTCCCACATAGGGGTAACCAAACATGCCCTTACAAAACCATCCTTCACACACTGAGACCTGGAAAACAGAGACCTCCATGCAGAGGTCAGCAATTTTATTGTAGAGATGCTAATGTTATTTACCAACCTAAGGACTTTGAGGCTAGGATTGTGATAAGGTGCCATAGTGAAATTCATTCACTTGTTTATTTTCTACGATTGAATCTCCATATCAATATCTTGTAAGAAACATACCTCTAAATAAACTTAGACATGACTATACTATGTCTGATACTTAGGCTCTTTACCTACCTTACTTATCCTCACTTTGGCATATAAATTGATTCCTGCAGTTTTTGATCATGTAGCTAAGACCTCTTGGGAACAGTTTTGCTGCTAGATTTTATGGAAAAGGGTTACATAAAAATTAAACATAAATGAGTTTAACAAAGGTGCAGTCTGGCTGCCTCCCGCAAAACCTTTTATAAAAGTGATGGTGTATGAACTTGAAAAGTAACTTTTTTGACAAGTGACGGCATGTAAAATTTGAGAAGGTGAAACGATGGCCGCATGTTTTTCTGTAGAACTAAAATTTTATTTTTATCATTATATGTTTTTATAAACTTAGATGCAACCAAACAAAGTTTAGGTGTGCAAGGCTGTGATTTGGGTGTATGTGTTGGTGACATGAAAATAGGAAGCCAGAGCATCTAGAGGAGACAGCACAACATTTAACTTCTTTTTACATCTTTCAGTTGGAATTTTATATCCTTGGTTATTTGCATTCCACTGTAGAACTCTAAAGTGGATCAATAATACTATTTTTGGAACAAAGAGTTTGAGTGCCGGTGCCAGTTCTGGTGGGCTTGCAGGCCACAAGCTGGCATGGTATGTCCTGTGCTAGTACCAAGAATCGCCGAACCAGTACCCGTAGGTGTACCAGTCAGCCGCCGGGCCGGTTCGAACCGGTACCACTGATTTGGCCTCCAAAAGCCCAAAAAAATTTGGACTAGCCGATACGGGCTAGTACCAGCCCGTATGAACCAGACCGGTCAGAGATCGGACCAGTTCAGTACGGGTTGAACCGGCTGATACGGACCGGTTCAGCATTCCTTGGCTAGTACACATGCCAATCCATACCCATTTTTTTTAAAAAAAATCCTGATACTTTTTTTAATTAAAAATATTCTAAGAAAATAGTTAATAGAGTGTTGTGCTAGGTGTTGGTAGTGGCCTGATACAGGCAGACCCCCGATATGGGTTGATGGTTAAAACCTTGAGCAGAACCATGAACATTACAGCTTAATATAAAGTTTCAGATGCTTAGGTTGTTATTCTTATCCTTAGTAACATTAGCATGCTATGGCACAAATAACGGTCATGTGGATGTGAGTGACAGGTGCTGGGAATAAGTATCCTTTGGGAGTTGAGGGCTTGGATGAAGAAATCCAAATCAAAGGCCTAGGAGAATCAAAACTCTCTCAACAAACCCCCTTCTTTGAAGTGCATTCTTTTCATTGATTTCAGGGGGGTAAGCAGATCAACTAGGTGCCTAAGGGTTTGTCTGGATGCCTGGACAGACTATTCCATGATAACTACCCCACACAAGGAGAGTTTTAAAGAAAAGAGACAACATTGATATAGAAATAGAGATGCGATGACTCGTGATAGATCATAAAATGCTAAAAAATCAGGATAAGCAGTTCATTCTCAAAGGTGATTTATAGTATCCTAAACATTTTAGGATTGAGCCAAAGTTTCCTTATCAAAATGTTAATCTTTTTGGTCCCTGCTAACTTCTTCCCACCAGAAACCATATACGGTATATTCCTGGAACAACTTAAACATGCATCCTGAACAGGCCCTAAAGGTTGCCTCACGCCTAGTACCCATATTTCCATTTTCACTATGGTCCACTGCAAAATGGTTTTGGTAATTCCTTTTCTTTTAAAATGATGAAAAAGAGATCCTCGTCTGTCACTCTCTTGATTTAATTCAAATAGTGTTTAAGAGAAAAAGAGGATATAAACTAACAGTGGAGTATATTAACCCACAAATAATTAAGGGTTAAGACTATGACCATATATAAGATACTCCATCACCACCTTTTCCTCCTTTTGTGAAATCTATTCATGGAATGGTCAATCACAATTTGTTTTATACAAGTTTGGAATGCATTTTCCATTATTTCAACTTTAAGCACCTGCTCGGCTAGGCCTTTATTGCTGTCACTGTCTTGGAATGGTTGATTTTTTGCTTTAACTCATTCTAGAGCGTGGTCCTTCTCCGAAATTTTGTTTTATACGCATTAGTTCCACTTTTTTCTCATTGTAAAGCATAGTTCCAGGCTTCTAGTGTTAAATTTTGAGGAACACATTGGAAGGATTATGAATCTCACCAGGGATAAAGCCAGCTATGCATCATTTATGAAGGTTTCCACGCTACATGTAAAATGCCATTCTAATGGGAGCATATGCAGACCTCATCTACAACGTAAAATCTATACAATTCTATGCCAATCACTAGACTGAAATAGTATTAATCAGGGACACATTGACATAGACACTTCTTGTACTAGTCTATACACAAGACTATAATCAACAAATTTATCCTCGAAATAAAGGTGAATCTTCCAGCAAATGTGCCAGTTAAGAACAGGATTGACCATCATCTGGTATACTGCAGGCTAAAAAAAGGGCCTCAAGAGAGATATTATAACAGCATGAACAATTAAGGGTAGTCGAGTGGTTGAGGTGTTGAATCCAAAGGATGAGAAAGCATGATGCTTGAGGAGAGAGATGGTATAGGAAGGGAATATGTAGAAATTGGAGCGTGAAAGGTACCAAATAGTTGACACATAATGCAATTAAAGTAGATGAAATTTGATCTATGGGTGACACAAGTAAAAATTTTAAAAACGTGGTAACATAGAAACATAGGAAGTAAATAGTGAAGGACACTGAAAGTGGGAGCAAGATATCAGAAAGTTGAAGTAATGGTGCAGGCCCAGTAACAGATCAACAAAGTACTTTGCAGGCTATCATTCTTAGACAATGGCAGAAATATTTCTTCTGGAAAAAAAAACTTGTTTTGACTTCAAGGATGGGCTTAGCATCATTTGGAAGCTCATAAGAAAGCTATCCAATGCACCAAAGTCTTCCAAAATCAGAGTCCAAAGAAGAATATGAATAAATAGCTGGAAAATGTGCTGATTAAAAAAAAAAAAAAAAGCAAATGTTGCTGGCAAAATTCTCAGTTTGGTTATCAAGACTGACCTCAGGTCTAAAAAAAATATCTACTCCTAGGAGAATCAATGGGCTCCAAAATTGGTTTAAGGTGGCAATAGATAATTTTGCACGCCAGCAGAATCAGATGGTTTTCAGTCCAACTATCATGTAGTTCATCGTTCTTCATGTAATATCTACAAAAAGGATATGATGTTGTTGCAGAGGAAAATCAGTTTTAAGATAAGGGTCAAACCATGAGTCATCAATGAGTGACAAGACTAGGGGAAAACAAGAGATCCGCAGAATAGAACAAAAAGAAAAAGTTTGTAACATTAGAGGTCAACATCATTGACCAAGTTTACAACCTACAAGAGTACACTCACCAATAAGTAAATATAGGAAGAAAAGCGAGTGGTTAAGGAAAAAATGAATATATCTATTGTCCTCAGTGACATCAAAAGCTCTGGATACCATGTTTAATTAAACATTAATAGGAAAACTGCTTCATAGGAAGCTGGTCATTTTTACTGTCACGCAAAGAAGACACCAAAAACTACAATGTTTTGTATGAAATTCCCACAATAATGATAATATACAACCAACAAATTAGTAAAAGATGCATAATAGTCGTTTTTTCTTGTTAAGTGCATTTAGATATTCATGTTAATCACCCAAGAAGGCAGAAGTTTTCAGAAATATCCACTCTCATACATTAGATGACTAAATTAGGATAACAAGTAATAAGATTCAAGAAGCAAGCACATCTGAGAAAATCCAACATGCAAGAGCAGAACTCACCTCTAGGCATGAGATCTTGAATTCATGAGGAGCTCTTCTGATAACTACAATTAATAAGGTTAAGAAGTCAATTTCATATCAATTTAAACATAGAATAAATGCATGGCAGGTACAAAATATTTTCTTCAAAACAAAGGAATCAAGTTTTGTAGAACATATACAATAAAATGTTAAACCAGACAATAATGTAAATAAAAAAGAAAAATGAACACATATCTGGTTCAAAACGTCTCACAAGGAACTTTGAAGGTCTACAAACTGAACTTAAACTTCAAACAGCATGGTCTAAAATTTCATTCAAAACTCTCAAACTGAAACCCAAATGCCCATGTCTCAAATAGCATGGTCTTGAAGTTTTGGCTAAAACTAGTTTATGGGATCAAATCTGAAATCCATAGCTATGCTTGGCTGTTCTCTTCACAAGCTTTGAGAAAATTTTAAAGCATTACATATATTACAAAATTTTAAAACATAAATAATAAAAGAAATTGCATTCTTTGACAGATTTTTGTTAGGTCCCAAAACACAAAACTCATAATGCACCCTGAATAATCATATCTTAGATTTCCATCAAACAGTAAAAAGATGTATTACACTCTAAGCAGAATTTTTAACAATCTATATGTATATATATTTTTGAATATCTCATTGGAACAGCACCAAGGTGATACATCCAAGGGTCCCTCCACCACAATATCACATACTTTAAAAGATGTGTAACATATTTTCTTGACCTTTTTTTACAATTTACCTAATTTTATATGACATTTTTCTGTATAATTTTCAATCAGGATGTCAAGAACAAAGCCAAAACCACCAAAGCCATTGAAATTGTCAAAATCAAAATTCACTTGGTCCAGTCAGAACTATAAACTGAAACCTAAGCTGTATTGTTAAACCTTGTCTAATAGAATATAAAAATCCAAATAAGCAAGGGACAACTGCATCCAAAAAATTAGCAAAAAGCAAAGACTACAACCAACCATCTAAAAGATGATTTCAAGATCAACTAAATTTAAATGATTTTCAGTCTCATCTGAATTAGAACATTGAGAATTGCTTAGATCATCGACTGACATAGCACATAGCCACATAGGCTAATATGATTTCATAAGACAGAAAAGTTAGGTTTTTTTCATATAATTTCATATCCCCTATAGGAAAACAAATTGTTATATTTTCTTTCCTTCCTTGGCCCACATCGCTTTAGCCTTCTGTATCTCTCTTTCCCCTCCTTCCACTTATTTTGCCCTCTTTTTCTTTGATCTGGAATTTCAGACTTTCCTTGACTTGTGTAGTCCCGTTCTTTCTTTGGCAGCCACATAGCAACCTCTAATAATTTTCTTGGTGGCTTCAATAAAGCAATGAATAACATCGCATTATTAGCTTCTCTGATGGTACATGTTGTGAGCCAATATTTGCAGTTTTATTTTCGACACTCTTCTTATGGCAATCATAATGCCACTAGCATTCATTAAGTGCATGGATTCTCTAAGAATCTCATGGCATAAACCTCAATTGCAAACTTTTTATTTATCATTAACAATTCTATAAAATTTTACTTGTGTTTTCCTTCTGGGCTCTCATGAGTTCAATTACATCCTTTAAGATACATGATGAAGATAGCAGAAATCTGTTAACGCACATGTGTGCCTTCAACTAAACATATACATCATGTTTCAAGCATGCATGCAGGTAAAAATTTCCTCCCTATTGGTTACTGGCATGATATAAATAAAGCCCAGTAATTCATGAGAAAGAGCATGGATACACAACAAAGAGTCTAATTTAAAACAACTATAATCATGCCATGCAGCAAAAATAACCAGTCATAGCTTATGCAAGGGTCTGAAGTACAAGGGTACATCAGTAGTACCAATCAAAACAGTAAACACTGATGCCCCTAATTCAAAATATGGGTAATCTCTGGGAATGAAAATAACAAAATGAATTGTACATGCAACTCTTCCCATGCAGATAGAAAAATGAAAAGCGAAGAAGTTTCTATAACCACCTTCTCGGTAAAGTGAAGGGAAGAGTCCATCTGGAGATATAACAACTGGACCATCAGGGAGCACTTTCCCGTCCTGTAAAGCCAAACATATTTACATCCTTAGGAAATGTGATTACTTTTCTTCGCTTCCTTCATGATTATATTTATACATGAAGAGAACATAGAAAAAAACTTTATAATGCTGATAACACAGTTGAGAATCGGTTTTCGATATATGACCTGTTTAAGGTTGAAAAGGAACTGTCTTGTTAGATGGGCCTGTGAAATTGCACGTGCACTTAGAAAGAGCAGTTGATATCCATTCTCCTGCAGCAAACTGAAATTTGCTTACAAAGACGCCAGGTGTAATATACTAGATCTCATTGGGCATCAGCAAGACAAAAAAGGATGCAATTATAAAGAGAATGCACTATGATACAAGAGATTCAATGTTTGACTACATATCAAATGGAAACAAAATATCACCTAGCATCTTTCCTCAAATGCCTAGTTCAAAATTAGTTAAAGCTTGTAGATCAGGTGTCAGAGCAAGCAGGTATGAAGTCCAAGAGTTGAAGCAATGACAAGATACAAAAGAAACTAATTGTAAACCTGCTGAAAATGTCAGAAAATATGCAACTCTTTTCAATAATATATTCACCAAGACTCCAGGGTTATTCATAATTTTTGGCTTCATTCTCTTCAAACTTAGACCATGAAGGTAGTCATCACCTATTTCATTGACCTTGTTGAACAAATATGATTCAATAATTAATGATTCAACTTGACAAACATTAAGTCAAAGCAATTAGCATTGTCTGCTTTACTTCAAATTAATACCACATGATTAACCTACTGACAACCATGAACCACCTGTCTCGATCACTTTGTGGTTGGTTCCTCTGATCCCAACCTGTCCTTATCAAAGATCTTGAAATAACAAAAGACCCTCTCTTCCAACTGTACAATATAAATTACAATTAATCATATCATATTCGCTACTGAAAGAAGCATATACTAACACGATGGGTTTTCATATAAAGTAAAATGTATATTTTCTTGTTAATTATGTGGTTAATGCACACCTTTGCGACTTAAGGATAATTCTGTAAATGGCAACAGGGATCAGATTATTATATGGTTCAAAAGATGGGCAATTAAGAAGGTCTGAGCTTGTAAAATGACTAAGACAGACTAGAATGTTCAGGTGGACTTGCGGCAACGCTAGGAAGGATAAAGTAAAGAGTGAGCACATTAGATGAAGTGCAAAACTTTTAGAAATTGGATGGGTACATGCATATTCAACAAAGATCTTATGAAGCTCTGTTTAACGAGATGCTTTGGATTTCTTTAATGGGATAGAAAGACAACAACTAGATAAAAGTCATGTAGTGCAAAAGATTTTTACAAATATTTTAGGGCAATAAACCAAGGGTGGACTGTAGGAAATATATTGCAGTTCTAGTGTTACCAGGTTATTATAAATTGTTTAACAGAAAAGGTTATTTTAAATTTTGCCAAGGCAATTTTCACTGAGGAGATTAATAATCTCATTCAGTCCATGCTTTATGATTTTCTTATAAAGGTTAAACATCTCTAGTACAGGTTATATGAGTTTTAGTGGTTTGCATCAAACAGAGTCATGAAATTATTATCAGGTAAGCTCAACTGTATGAGGGTAGTGGTTTAGGTATGGGTTTCCATTTATATTATATAAGATATTTAATTGGGAAGCAAGATTTGAGAAAACAATCATACCATCGTACATAACGTCCTGTACTTCGATAAGCACCAGTACATCCTATGTTTCCTATCATCCTATATCAGCAAATCATGAGTAGATATGAGGGTATACCACAGTCTGCACCAAGGTTAGCAAAACCAGTACTGGAAACTGTATCGGTTTTCCGGCAGGACGAGTCGGTATGGGCTCACGCCGTGCCAGGTCGGGCCTGTACCGACATACTAGAAGAGGTAGGGGAGAGAGAGAACGAGAGAGAAAAAGAGAGAGAAGGGGAAGGCCGAGGAAGGCCGGTGGAGGGCTGGAGAGCCGCCGCACGGAAAAGGCGGAGGCCAGAAAGCCGCAGAAGAAGGGCTCCCTCCGGTCCCTATTTCGTTCGAAACAGGGGCCAGAGGGGGCTCTTTTATTTTTGACATTTTTAAGTGAAAGTGGCAAACCAATTGTCTGCTTCACTTAATTTTTTTTTTATTTAAAAAAATTAAGTGAAGCTGACAATGGGTTTGCCGACTTTTACTTAAAATCTCCAAAAATAAAAGGGCCCCTCCGACCCCTGTTTCGAACAAAAAAGAGGATCGGAAAATAAAAAAATTAAGTGAAGCCGACAATGGGTTTGTCGACTTTTACTTAAAATCTCCAAAAATAAAAGGGCCCCTTCAACCCCTGTTTCGAACAAAACAGAGGATCGGAGCGAGCCCCTCTTCCGTGGCTCCCTCCTCCACGCGGCGGCTCTCCAATTTCCGCCTGCTGGCCTCGACCTTCCTCTCTCTTCCTTCTTCTCCCTCCCTCCCCCGCTCTCTCTCTCTTTTCCTTTTTTTTCCTTCGTCTTCTCCTCCTCTGACGCCGGTCTCATTTTCATCGCCGGAACTATCCCGGTCCGTAGCTGTTACAGTTCGAGACGCCCCAAACCAAGCGGTTCGACATGGTCCACCGACCTTGGTCTGCACTGTGCCGGTATGTGATCAATATGCCCCCATACCTAAACCACTACAAGGAGAGAGAATATATGAAGCATCTAGGTCCCTTAGCCATTTTAAAGTATTTTGTGCTTCTTTATCCATCTCGACAGCTATAGAAAGGACTGAGAAAAGCAAATAGTGACACCAGATGTAAAACTTTATAGGATGATTAGCAAAGAAAACTCACACTGCCAAATAAAAATAAATGGGACAAGGCTTGACAAATAAAATATGGCTATGGTCTGCATTTTAATATATAAAGTTTTATTGACAATGCATTGTTGCACCTACCAAGTGCAATTGATAACATTATAATCTCCATTAAACCTAGTCCAAAGCTTAATACAGTACAGATAAAAGAAGTGGCTATTTGCTTAAGTTTTATTAATAAATGCTTAATGTTAAGCGGTCATTATCATGCGTGAGGAACTTGTAGATACCTTAATTGCAGAAAAGAGATGTGCAACACCAGTCTGGGACCAATCTACACCAACTAGAGGCATGAACTGTCCAAGAACATCTGATCTGTAAAATCAGTAAAAGGATATAGCAAAATCAGGAAAACCAATGTACTTACAACATAAACAAATTCCATCATAAGGAACTGCCACACAAACACAGAACCAAGAAAAATTCCATGCAAACGAAGTTCTCCTCTCCCTATTAATAGCATAAGATTCTTGGTCTATGATCTACAAAGTGACAAAATTAAGAGCTTACTGCACATCTACAACAGTAGAGCTCAGATCATCTGTCTGCAATCAAAAAAGTCCGAGTACAGGGTTTGCAGGTAAAGGCTAACGAAGTCAAGCTGTACAAGTGGCCTACTTAGAGAAAATCTAATAGATAGGCATTTGTCTCATATTGAAGTTTGCAAGCAACCAGATATAATGATGTTGAACAATTTGGAATTTGCAATTACATTTAAAAGTCCTAAGTAGCGAGCTTTTCACTAATTAAATCCAGAATCTCAAAAGTGCACAAGAGAGATTACTTGGAATGATCAGCAGGCTGAAGTGATATAATGAGACACCAAAAGGATATGCAGCAGACAAGGGGAACATCATTTTTGGTGTGCTTTGCTTGCTCGCAAAAAAGGAAATACAAGAAGAGGTATAATAGTATAAGAAATATAAAACAACAACCTCAACTCATATGCCCACAGGGACATGTCATGTTTTATGCTTTTCTGCTTCTATGAATTGCACATCTCGAGATTCCCAAATTCCATTTGGATTACATCCATATGGACTTATTACAAAATTATATTTAAACCTATGCCCTTACGAGACTTCCCTTAGTGATGCAGGAGCTTTTTTTTCAGTCCATATCCATGTCATAGGACTACTGGACATGATTTTGAGGTCTAATAGAAGTCCACTATTTTGAGTCCTTTGGTGTTTAAACAATTCATGATGTCTTAGTACATGTTTTTTTCCTTACAAAGGAGATCTACTATTCAACACTGTTTCCACTACGGTAACCAACAATGACAACCGTCCAGAAAATTTCCTCAGGAGTTTTAGCCGGATCCATTAAGTATCCTATTAGCATATCTTACATCAAGATTAGATCTTCCATTGTAGATATTTTAATTGGAGTTAAATAAGTAATAAAAAAGATGGATGGTTGTTGATTTGTTTAGGAGATCCAGTTTCCAATTTTAGAGGGGTTTTTTTTGCCAAACTAGATGGAAAGTGTCTTACAGTTATAATTTGTCAGTTAAGAGGCTTTTCTTGAGTAACAAGTAATATTTTCTAGTCATTCTAGTCCATATTAATAAGAGTCTGTGTGAAAAGATGAATTTAGATATTAATTAAAGTAAGTTTGCTTGAAGAATAAGTTTTGTCCAGGTTTGACTCTCTCTCTCTCACACACACACACAGTCTCTCCTCTCTTTTATGTACTCATTTGCAATCTCTTTTATTATTTCCGTTATAAAATCTCTACTTTTAATATTTTGCTACTAGAACTTATTGTGTGCCTATCTTACGTTCAGTTTAA
Organism: Phoenix dactylifera; assembly: GCF_009389715.1. Taxonomy (NCBI): domain Eukaryota; kingdom Viridiplantae; phylum Streptophyta; class Magnoliopsida; order Arecales; family Arecaceae; genus Phoenix; species Phoenix dactylifera. Next base: position 1,268,124 of record NC_052399.1, on the reverse strand, counting down.
TATGAAAACTGATCTATCCTTTGCATCATAACAATTAGAACTTTTCTCCTCTTCCCTATTCCTGCAAATTGGACAGCAAGCTGGATACTATTTATAGAAGCTTCCATGCATACATAAGTGATACCTAATTGGACGGACCTACGTCAACATGTATCAAAGTTTGATGTCAAAACATTGCTTGACTCTGTGAGTCAAATGAGTAAAAGCCATCAAAGATTCAAAAGTTTATGAAACTCCATGATGTATAAAGCCCAAAAGTGAAAATCAAGGTTCTGATCATTGAACGCACAATAAAGCTGAGAGCAGCTGCTGAAACTTTTGATGATTAATTTAAAAGCTAAAATCCAAGACATGAGATTTCGCTGCCATTGAACTGCTATTAGTGCTAAGATATAGGTGATGTGATCTAAGAGGCTGTTAGGCTTTCTGCAAGCAGAGCCTCATGCAGCTTAAGTTGTAGGTGCAAGCCAACCCACTTGTTTGGATTCCTAAAACATAAATTGCACAGTAAATGACCACAGGACAAGTTGCAGTTGCTCAAGTAGGTACCTTGATTTCTCAAAAAACAACTCTCTACCCTTCCTCTCTCCACTCCGCCTCCTCCGCTGCCACCCACCCCCTCCACCTCTACGCCGGTATGCACCACCACTAGCCCTCCATCTCATCTCTCTCTTTCACATCTCTGCCCTCCTCAAGGTCTGCACTGCAGCCCACTCACTCCCTATGGTACCCAACTCCACGCCCAGGTCCTCTTCACTGGTGGCTTCAATGCCAACCACATTGTCTATAATACATTATCTCCATGCACGTCAAGTGCTCCGACCTGACATCCGCTCGCAGAATATTTGACAAAATATCTATTAAAAACGCCCTTCTTTTCCCCAAACTCTTCCAAACATAAGAAGTGAGCTTTCTTGTAAATCAACTACTGAAATTTAAGTTGCAGTGCGACTTGAGCTGCTCTGCAACTTCAACTATAGGGCTCCAAACAGCCCCTGAATTCACCACCATTCACAAGTTGGCAATTACGTCATTGAGGTTCCTTTTATTTTTTTTCTCCCTAGTTCTAGCTTGCTTTACACACTATTGGTGCCCAATTTGACCCTTCATCAGTAGAATCAGTTAGAAATCTTACAAAAAAAGTTATAGCTTTGACCAGCCTGCAACATTTTCTAGTGACCTGAGTTTCTACTGCATATGCAGGTGGGGTTGGCTAGCAAAGGGTCAAAAACCACTTTTTCTTAAGATTTTGTACAGAAGACCAATCCAACTGCCTATGGCTTTGAAATGCTTTGTGCTTTGTGCAGACTACCACATTAATACAAAATATTAAGGTTTTGCATATCATTGTTCGTGCCTGTATCAGCCAATTACAGTATGCATATCTTTTTTCATATAAATGACACTTAGGATGCATCAGGAATGAAGAAATAGGAAGACCTGTCTATACATCTGTAATGACACATGAAGATGCACTACAAAAACTCATATCTACCTAACATAGATTATTGTTAGATAGCTGTTTGGTGATATTATTACATGTTCCAGATCTTCAAAAATACATACTTGATTCTTAGAAACATAATTGGCCTAAAAACTTTTACTTTATGCAAGTCATTTTCATTAAACACAGCTGCAAACTCACATGCTACTAAGTATAGATAACAATATTAAATAAAAATCACATCATTCAAAAATAGAAAAACAAGCATTACATAAATAAATTCAATTAAACGAGTTTAACAAATGTCAGAAAAATGCCTATATTACATAAACTGAATCAGCACTTTTCAGAAAAAGCATGCAAAGGCATAGGTGAAATATGGGATAGCTGTAATGAAAAGAGCAGACAAAGCTTACTTTCTGGGGCAAAGATCCATAAAGTAAGAATACCATAAACTCAAGGAAGAGACAATATTTGCATTGTCATTTGGATATTATTGGAATAACAAGATAATATTAAGCTAAAAAACTTGAGAAAAGTTATTGGCAACAATGGATATGAAGGTCAATCAAATTGCCTGTCTCATCCCAGAAAGCAACCAGGCCTTTGTGCACGCTTATTAGGAAGTGTTTGGTAAAGAAGGCAGACCCCTCAAGTTTTGTCAGTGTGCCAGGACACACAAGGAATTGTAGTTGTATGACCAGGTCTGACAAACCATGGGCTTCCTGTTTCTTTCAATTATTACTTGCCGCATCAGAAAAGGCTGGCCAATGTTCTGAGATGAAACAGCTGCACCTATCGGCCAACCTAAAATAAACAAAGTCATCTTAAATATGTGTCTTGAAATAGCAAGTAGAGAACTCACCTGGTAATTGTCCCATCAACATCTGAGATAACTATGCGAGTATTCCATTTCCATAGATATATGCTAGCATCCACCTGTTAAATGTCGAAATGTATTAGGTAATAGACATACACCTTAAAATGTCTATCATGGGGTAAAACTATGAAAGGAATAACCTGCTGGCGCCCAAGCATCGCAGTGGAGAAACTAAATGTTATGACATTTCGACCCTCCTTAAGATTCAAGGAAGCAAGCTGTTCGGATGTTGGAGTAAGTGATTGCACCTTCTTCTTCATACTCCTGACTTTCAGCATGTCATTTTCTCCAGTCAGGCTTTTTGTCTTGACAGAAGCAGAATCTCTGCCCAATTCATTAAAACCTTCATGGGCTGCATGCACAGTGCTTATGGTTCTTGATCTTTTGAAATTGAATGGCCAAAGCCTCCAGCTAACCCCAGTTGGTACTATGGCTCTTGAGTTATCCCCTTTAATATTTTTGTCATCCCAGTCCACAGGTATCATACCTTGGGTTTTAAATATTTGTTCCTGACCAAAAGAAACCATTCCCAAAATGATTGGTGCAGCTGCATCCCATGGATAATAATGATCACCAATTCTGATGACTAGCTTATCATTCTTCACAAGTGATGGGCCCAATGCACAAAACTTCTCTAAATTCACCTTTTCAGAATTAAATACCTGACGAGCTGCATCAGCCCCCATCCCTTCAAACAACAAGTGTTTGCAGAGGGATAACTCTGCATAGAAGTACATAATATAAAAAAACCATTCCAAATTTAATTCAAACATATGCATGCATCCAATACAATTTTCATGTATAACCAAGATCTGCAGGGGCATAATAATTTGCAAAGCCTTTGCTGATATACAACTTAAGATGATTCTATTCAGCAGAAAATTTTGGTGCAATCTTTAAAAATATAATTTATCAGAAAACCCAACGGGCAAAGTAATATATACCTATACATACATATAGAAGCAGCAGGAAATAAGATTCACTCACCAACAGCAGGGTTGATTAGAGTGCCTCTCTGCTCCCCCTTATTGTCAACATCAATGTCTGTAGCAACAAGTTCAGGGGTAACCTGACCTTGCTCTCCACCGTGTTGAGAATCTGCCTTCGAAGAGTTAGGACATTTCTTCTCGAGTACATCTAGCACAGCATTTGTAGATTTTGAATTCAGTGAGCAACTTAGTGGGTGAGGTATATTGGACCCTTCAAGATCATGAATGCCAGAACGCATATTGGGTAAAGATCTTGCTAACTGTTCATTTCCTGACTCATTTGCCCGGCTTCCAGGAATAGTTATTGGACTGGTATGAGGCCTTGACACGTCAGAAAAGCCTTCAAAAGATTGCTCGTTTTCTATGTCCTTCAATTCATGCTCCTTGACACCAGCTTCTGCAGAGACCATTTGGTGATCTTCTGTTTCAACTGTTGTGTCATCGAGTGATAACTCAGGGCCAATTTCTTTAGCAGCAAAACTGTCAGTATCGCTGAATGGGAATTGATCATCCTCTGAGCCCTCAGCGGACAGGGCACTTGCTATTGTTACTTCCACGGACCTAGATGCAACACCATATTCCTGAGCATTATTAACACCATTTGAATTACAGGATTCATTCACACTAACTCCCTTCCCAACATTTTCTAACTTTTCGACTTGATCAGTAGAGTCAAGTCGCTGGATCTGAATGCAGTCTGTTGTCTCTCCTTCCTCCATCTGAGTTTCATTCCCAAAGTAATCAATTTGGTTATTACCTGCTTCTTCCACTTTGATTACTCCACCAGGTGAAGAATGAAGGCCATTCAAAGTTCGTACAGAAGCCACAACGGGAGGAGAGTCGGCATTATCTGGACAGTCAGACTGATTGTTTTGAGGGACAGAAGAAACCTCTACTCTGGAAATCTCCAAATTCTGGTCATGACATCCACTCAAATTTTGTTTACTTGTGCAAGCACCTGATTCTTGTTCTAACCTTACTGCAGGGATCAGTTCACTTGTGCCGCACTGGACTTCAGAAGTTTTCTCTCCTTGTCCAACCCCACCTGAAAAGAGGCCCACAGCATCAAGAGCTCGGCCGTTAGAAACATTGAACTTTAGGGTTGAGTTTTCTAGAGTTTCACAGTAGCTGAAAGAAGTAGTTTTCTTCTCTTCGTTGTCAAGAACAGAAGAAAAATCATTGGTTGAACCTTTGCATATTTCATTCAATGGCATTACTGTATCGTGAGAAAGAGCAACAGAGCCAGAACTTTGAACATCAGTTTGATTCGATTCTATTCTTACTAATTCAGATATTACCTTACTCTTGTCAGCTGTATTACCAGTCTCTAAAGTGTAAATTTCAACAACCTTCTCACAGGAATTTATCTCTTCAAAATGCTTCATATCATTTCCAAAACTATCACCCAGTATCTCACTACAAGAATCAGTTGAATCTTTGAAAGTACCATGACTTTGGCTATTAGCATCAGGATCTTTAGATTCTGGAGCAACTTCATCGAAGACCAACTCACTCCTCTCAGCTACGTTGCTATTCTCTGATGTGTAAATCTCTATAACCTCCTCATCAACTCTTATACATGGAGAATCATGCTTAATTATCTCATCCAAATGATTTTCACTCACAGTACTGCTCCAAAAATTATCATCAAGGTTCTTGCAATGAGAATTAATCATTTCATCATGATCTGAGACTTTGTTAGAAGGTATATGTGGACATTGTTCTTTGTCAATGGCATTTGCATCTTTATTGTCACCTTCAGATTGTTTTCCAGGAGAATTTTTTGGCCTCCGATCATTGGTTGGGAGATTGGTCGACCACTTCGCTTCCAAGAGGTCAGCTGCAATCTCTGCACGCTCCAGCGAATTTACCCTCTCCACAATACTCCCCTGGTCATTATCTTTCATTGGCTTCCGTCCAAACATAAGCCCAAAAATTGTTGAGCGCCTTGAACTTGTTCGCTTGACAATCTTCCCATTCCCCACATCCATCTGGCTAATTGGCTGTCTCCGAGCAGCATCAAAATCACAGCTCTGGATATTCTTGAACCGTCCATTTAGCATCTTCTCATCGGTCTCATCTCCGGAGGATGTGGGAGACACAATCAAGTCTCCTTCTTCAGCATCGGACTCCCTGAGAAAATAGGCTTCACCTTTATGATCCAAGTACATGTGGAACCCAGCTTCCACTCCATTAACAGATATGCTGACAACTTTCTCCTTCGCCTTCAACACACCTTGAAATTTCCCGAATCGAACATACCACGGCGAGGTCTTGAAGCTCCCATCCTGCTGCTGAACCACAATTATGTCCACAGCTCCTCCGAAAGGGTGGAAAGGCCCCGAGACGGTGTACACCCCCCGCGTGATGTAGCTGCTCAGCTTCTCCACTGCATACATCTTCCTCAAAATCCCACCTTTCCGGAGTCCCAGATGATAAAACCACGACCCAATTGCTAGAAGCCCTCCAGCATCACAAGACACCGCCCAGGAAGCAACCCTCAATAAAAATTAGAGCGCCCGGGGAAATAACCAAATCTACCCCAAATAAAACGACAACACCACCTCAAAAACCTACCAAGATCGCTGCTTTCCTGGAAATTATCAGACAACCAGATCGGAAAACCTCAATTTTCTCCAAAAAAATTCCGTATCAAGAAAATGAAAGGAAAGGAGAAACCGAAGCCGGCGATCGAAGCACCAGATTTCGCCAAAATGCGATATTTATTCTTTACAAGCACCCAAATCAGATAAATCTTCCCGGATGTCGAACTCCGTATCAAAAAAATGAAAGGAAACGAGAAACCGAAGCCGGGGATCCAAGCACCATCAAAATTTCGCCAAAATGCGATATTTACTCTTTACAAGCACCCAGCAGATCAGATAAATCATCCCGGATGTCGAACCGCGACGAAAATTACATCAAGAACCGCAGAAAGGAAAGAACCTATGCCGAATTTCCGATCCAAATCTCAAACTCCCAATCCCTCCTCGATCGACCGCTTGAAATCCGCGAGAGCTCTCTCCCGACGAACAACTGGGCCGATTGCGACGTCGAGGGAGGAGGGAGGGGGGAGAAGAAGCAGAAGGCCTATGGCGAAGGCGGATAACAACCGAATCGAAGCATATTCCAATCAAAATTCGGGGAATAAGCCGGAGCGCCAGCCAGCAGAGAAAATCAATATTTTTCGGTCGAGAGAGACGTTGGTGCGAAGCAGAGACAGAAAGAGAGGGGTCTCGTCCTCCGCCCTTTCACGCCTTTACTTCGCCTTCGCTATCCGCCGTGAACGGTCATATGAGATATTTTCTGCTGCTTGGGGCATTGTTGGTGCCTATTTAACCAATCATATTTAATTGGACAAGAATGGCAGAATTTTTAAAAGTAGAAGGCCTCTCTAAAAATTATGATGGATAGAGCTACTGGTCAAACTAGTAAGATATTCGAAGCTATTATAACTACTTCATCTGAATTAGCAAGAGACATTTGGAATTTTTCTTCTACTACTATAGTGCCTAGGTATGTTCTCACATCTTAGAAGCCCCCACCTTCTGGCTGCCTTAAGGTGAACTTTAATAGCAGTCTGTCCACTGGTAAAAAAGGCACGGATATTGCCTTTGTGATTAGGGATCATGAGTGTAGGGTGATTGGGGCCGGTAGGCGATGCACCTTCGAGTCATCTATTCTAAAGGTAAAAAAAGCTCAGGGCAGCATGAAAGGGTGTCTCCTATGTGAGGCGTATTCTGAAAGCCTAGTGCGTCATCCTGGAGGGAAACTTAGTGGAAGTGGTAGAGTAGATTCTACAGAAAGAGCCAGAGATCTTCGACCATCCACTTCTAGAGGACGTCAGACGGTTGCTACAGAAATGTACTATTTTTCAGATTGGTTACATGTTTCGAACGAACAGAGCCGTTGACTGGATCGCCTCTTCTGCTGCTCATCATTCTTGAAAGATTTTTTAGACCCACCGTGTACCTTTCTTTCCACCGCTGTAAAATATTTTGTCTTTTGACTCTACAATAAAATATTCACGTGAGATCAGTGTGGGCGGCCGGTTTACCAAAAAAAAAAAAAAAAAAAAATCCGTGCGTCACTGTTGAGCCATTGGGGTGGGGGTGAAAGGAGGCTTACAATGACCGAAGTGAAGGTAACGGATTTGAGTGTTGATCTGGGGCAGCGACATCGGGGGACGAATAATAGGGTTAGGTGGCGGGTGAGAAGGGCCCGAGCGGGGTTTCTTAACGCCCGCTTTTTAGTTGGGAATGGCAGCTGGCGGACGGTCCGCCCCCATGCTCGATGATGACTGATGAGATATGAATGGGATGCTAATTGCAGGTCGGTTCGCGGCCTTTTCTCTACTTTTTCTCTTTTTTATTTGTTTCTTGGAGGAGTGTGGGGCCTGCATGTTTTGGAACTTTTGCGTTTTAATTACGTAGGTTGTTTGTTTGTGAGAGGAAACATTTGATGGTCGGATTTGATCTCTTTAATCATGGATGTTGGAAGAAGGTAACAAATATTTTATTTAAGAAGATGACTTGTACACCAACCAAAGATAAAAAGAAAGGCTTAGTTACCAACTTTAATTGATAAATATAATCTTTATTTTAAATTATATTATTCTCTTTATTAGCGGAGAGATTAGAAGAGAAAGGACTTTCATGATGAATCTTTTGCTATTGTACATGGGACCAAAGACGAGTACTTGCAATGCACTTGAGAGAGAATATGGATAGCTAATGAGATCCAAGCTAATAAAGAGAGATCAGAAAAGGAAATAATAATGATAAATTCGATTAAGAGGGGCCAACAACAATCTTAGATTTGATTATGAATCTTTACAGCTATATCATCCGAAGTAAAAGCTGATATTAGACATCAAATTGTCATAGTATCAAGATGTGGTAGCATTCAAAGTAGAATAGGTGAAAAAGAGGAGAAGGTTTGCCTCAAAAGAACGAGGAGAAGGTGGGAAGTATGGAGGAGAAGGGAGGACGCTTCAAATGTGAGAGAAGAGTGACAACATGGGTATTTTAAATTCAAAGGGCTATAGGAGGGGGACAATTGCCTATAAAACCCGGGTGTTAGAGTATTAACAAGATAATTCATGTTTAAATATTATGATGACACGTGCTAAATTATTGTCTACTCCCAGTTGTTTAAAGCATAAAAGAGATGTCTCGAAGGGTCACAACCCTCTAGTTAGCAATCAAAAGTTCTAAGTTGCATAGTTTATTTCTAGAAAAATAAAAAAAAGAGTGTAGATAGATTTTTTCCGCACCCTCTCCCTTAAAAAAATAAAAAACATAAAAAGACTAACCAAATTTATTAATTTTGTCCAAAAAAAATATAAAAATAATTTTGCAGGAAAAAGTCATATTATTTGATTTTGCATTTTTGTCCAAATTTTCGCTCCTGCGTATCGCATTGATCCTTGGTCATATCTACCTGGATATGAATGAGACATCGTCATCCTATAATCCAAGGAATGGATAGAGAAAATCATGATTTATTCGGTGGAAATGTTATAATGTTCAAACTCTCTCTCTCTCTCTCTCTCACTCTAATTTTTCCGTCATCTCTTTTAGAGATTTCTTATGTCCTTAATCTTCTCTTTTTGGCCCAAGTAAATCATGCTTACTTATCTTAATCATGACGGAGAAGGATAGTGCAAGAAAAGATCCCACAACCATGGTCACACTTGGCATCATTGACCATCTACAGGCAACGAGGTGGGATAGAAATATCGCAGCGGCTGGAGATTTGCACACCATATTTTTTGTCCATCTGAAATTGTTGAAAAGTGTATATCGTTAAATAAACTCTATCCTTAGGATTTGTTTCCTCTAGATTTGTTAGTCAATTGTCCCTATTTTCCTGCCTCCTCTTTTTCCCGGCATGTCCTCTACTCCATCAGCATTGGCTAAGAAAACCACAATTTTTGAATCGGACTTGTTACTGGAAATTGGACCCGGAGGCGACCGTCGGCTGAGAGGGAGGAGCTCCGGTGCTGGAACGGCAGGAGGAGGCGGTCCGTCGGCGGGCGGCGTCCTCCGGAGGACCTGCGAGAAGCCGGTGGCCGGGGTTTCCGGCACCGGTCCTCCGATGCTTAAGTCAGAGGGGGCTAATGTGTAAGGGGAGAAAGGAGATATGCTTTTCTGAGTTTTTTGAGTCCAACCCCCTCTAAGGTGGAGGGATTCTCCTTTTATAGAGGGGTATTGTATTACCTGTGAAGTGATGGGGCGAATGATTCTTTTTTGGTCATAATTGAACACGATCGTGTACATTAATACAGTATCGTGGGAGATCAGACCGGAGCCAGTGAGTCGTCGTGGCAGATCGGACGTGGCGGAGTAGTTCAACTGCCTGCCGTGGAGGGCTTGAGATATGTAGATAACACGCGCATTAATTGTTGAGTAAACCGGAGATCAGCAGAGGCCATACGCTTTAATGGTTGAGTGAATCGGAGATCAGCAGAGGCCATACGCTTTAATGGTTGATTGAACCGGAGATCAGCAGAGGCCATACGCTTTAATGGTTGAGTGAACCGGAGATCAGAACAGGTCATGCGCATTAATTGTTGACGGCAAAGCAGGGTATGGTCTCCGATTGAGCTGCGGAAGGGCGTGACATTAGTAGGTGAGCGGTGAGGTTGGACTTTTGAAACTAGGCTCCCAAAGGAGATTAGACCGAGGTCTTATACTATGACGGGGCATCTCGGAGTCCAGCATCTGGCCGGGCGTCGAGCTAAGCTAGTCGCCTTTAGGTTGGGCGCCTCCGAGTCGGGCGTCTTCTGGTCGGTCGCCCGAAGGTCGGGTGCTTTCCGGTCGGGCGCCTCCTCATCGGGCGCCCGCAGGTTGTTTTGGAATAATTTAGTTTTTCTCACTAATCAACGATCATGGAGTGGAACTCATGCCTTTCCACCAAATTAAGCATTACTTCTCTCTCTGATTGATTGTACAGTATAGAAAAAGTGATATGCATTCTCAAAGTGCAGGACACACAGATCACACGGTGTATGCAAATATCTTTATGGTCTGATATGCACATAGATTCCCGCATCTTTGTCCCTTGACAAGCTTCATGCAAGTTTAGTACACGTGTGCATTCGTAACTTATCGCTACACATATTCTTAATATCTGATACATAATGACAAATTTGTGGTTGCACTTTCAACACAGGATGATACATGCATCTTAAGTAGGCAATACATGCCTTTTTGTCTCACATGGTGTGCAGCTTCTGGTCAGTTTGATATACACATTCCTCCATCGACCAACAATTGTACACTTACGAATAGGTACAGAGAGCATGCATATATCTTGAAGGAGATTCTGCTATAGTAATTAAATGGATTCAAGGCTAGCATAGATATGACGACGAGCACTTGCTGCTTCGGAGCATACACTGGCTTTTAAGAAAATGTAGCTTCGTTCAGGCCATTCATATCTGTTGGGGGAAAAGCAAGTCATCTCGGAATACATGGGCGCATGACCATCACATGCCTGAAGACGCTCGACCTGAAAACGCCCGACCTTAAGACAAGCAGCCGGGCCCGGCGTCCGACCAGGCGCTCGACTCCGAGACGCCCCATCCAAGCACTCAACCTCGGCCAGATCTTCCTCGGAAGCTTGACTTCGGAAGCCCGACCTTACCGTCCACCTACTACAGTCACATCGTTCTGCAGCTCGACCCGGGGCTATGCCCAGCCACCGCCATCAACAATTAATGCGCATGGCCCCTGCTGATCTCTGGTTCACTCAACAATTAATGCGCATGGCCTCTGCTGATCTCCGGTTCACTCAACAATTAATACCATCTACGGATCTCAAGCCCTTCACGGCAAACAGCTGACTCACTCGGCTACGTCCGATCAGCCACGACGATTCACTGGCTCCGGCCTGATCTCCTACGGCAACACAATAATTCGCACGATCGTGCATTAATTCGGACGACGTGCTCAATCATGGTGGTAATCCGTTCGCCTCGCTACATCACCGGTATACCTGTATCCCTCTATAAAAGGAAAACCCCTCCTCCTTAGAGGAGGTTGGACTCTGAAACTCAGGAGATATATTTCCTTCCTCCTTTTACACATTAGCCCCCTCTGACTTAAGCATCGGAGGGCCGGCGCCGGAAACCCCGACCACCGGCTTTTTGCAGGTCTTCCAGAGGACGCCGCTCGCCAACAGACCGCCACCCGCTATTTCTGCACCGAAGCTCCTTCTTCTCAGCCGACGGTCGCCCCCAGGTCTAATTTCCAGCAACAATATCTATCAGGAGACAAATAGCGATTGTCTTCTTTGTTGCACAACACCTGGAATGAATTTTTTAGAAAAAAATCATAAATCTATTCTATTTTCTTCATCATTTTTTTTGTTGACTTTACTTATGCACAGTCAATATGAGTCGTGGTTGTATAAAAAGAATATAAACTTGGTTATACGTGAATACGTCGTTCAGGATACGAAATCCAAGAGCCACCGCTCCCCTTAGAATACATGCGGAGGTAAGAGTAGAACTAGCTCTATGTTCGTCGAGTCTCCTTCGCCTAGGATAAGATAACGGAGGAGTAAGGATAGCGAGGTTCTAACATAACGCCTTTTATGACGTTATAACGGTTTCAAAGGCTGAGGTGTTAGCTCCCTGATATTAAGGCGCCCTGGCTCCCAAGATATTTCGGCTAGATATGCCCTAGTGCTATATATGTGTATGTGTGTGTGTGTGTGTCTTCGTTATCCGTTGGAAGACACCCCGCTCTGCGGCTGCGAACCCCTGACGAGAAGTCGAACAGCAATGGCTCTCCTCTTCTTTCCTCTCCCCTCCTCCACTTTCTCAATCCCTCTCAAAAGAAGCCCTGAAGCCTCCTCTCTCCGCTCCATCTCCATCTCTAGAAACCCTAGTGCCGCCTCTTCTCGAAAGCCGCTCCTTTCCGCTCGCGCGGCGATGCGCCTCGCCGAGGAGGCGAGGACGGCCGATGCCTCCGCCAACCTCGATATCTCGAAGCTCGGCATCTCTGAACAGATCGTCTCCGCGCTCTCTCGTCGGGGAATCACCGAGCTCTTTCCCATTCAGGTAAACGCTATCCGTTTCTCATGGCAAAAAGTTATCTTTTTGATGGAATTTAATGCGTTTGGATTTTAGGTTTTAGTCAGAAGTTTTTTGTCTTAAGCTTCAAAATAGTGTCTACTATATGAAGAGAAAGAAGGGGATATGTGAATTAGAAAGCGAAGACCATTAGAAGTTAAATGGAGATTTCTTCTTTTTTATTTCCTAATTATTACATGTGAAATTTCTTCTCGTTTTTTTCCATCAGAATTATCTATAATTGAAAGGAAGTTTAGACCGCTATACTATTTGAACTTTAGGTATCAATTTCGGGGCGAAAGACCTTCTGACCGTACCGTTGGTGAGCACTGTATTAAATAGTTTAACTCAGTCCTGCATATGATAGGATCATCTTAGAAATTGTTGCATGTAATGCCCTTCAATCCATCAGGAACTAGTATTTAAATGAAACAGGATTATAGTTCAGTGAAAATGAATTTTAGTACGTTCTGGGAAGTTTTTAAATTTCCATTCTTCAAGAGACATTTTTCTTCCACAGTATAATGAAAACCTAGTTCAGCAATGGACTCAGAATGCCTCAAAGATCGTGTTATATCAACATTGGAGCATGGATGATGATTACAAATATGTATCACATCACTAGTTTGCTAATAATATGGGTTCTAGGGCCCAGATTTGGGAGTTTCTGGGATCTGGTTGTTTAAAAAAGTTTTTGGGTGCATTGGAGATGGAGAATAGTTTGGACCTGGAATGGTTGCTTTTGGAGGTTATTTTTTGTTGCCATCTTTCTCTTTAGCTAATGTACTTATGCTGGACTGTATATAGTGGTGTTGCCGGTGGTTGTTCAGTGGCTGGATGCAACGAGTAGAGGTCCAATATTTGGTGTTTGAGTTTGATAAAAATCTTAGGATGTTGACTTATAAAAGTACATTAGGTCATTACACTGCTTCAATTTTCCCAATAAATTAGAGAGCTTGTGAATTGTGGTGATAGGACTTGTCCGCTCTCTCGAGGGTTTCTTCATCGTGTTGTTTTTCTTGCTTGTTCTTATATGACCAGACTCCTATGTTAAGTCCAAGCTGTGGGATCTTATTGGATTGTCTAAGGTCATGGGTAGTAGGATAATAATACACAAAAATATATTGCGCAAGTCATAATTTTGCATGTTCGGATATTTGATGAAAAGCATGTGGCTTTCTTTTAGCTTTCTAGATATTTGAAACAATCTTCTCTCTGTTAAATGGATTTATTGATATAAGTAAAATACTGCTACTGAGTGTAGAGAGCTGTCTTGGAGCCAGCTATGGAAGGTCGAGATATGATTGGAAGAGCTATTACTGGTTCAGGGAAAACCCTAGCCTTTGGCATTCCCATCTTGGATAATATTATTCGACATCAGAATCACCACAGGTTCATTTCTGTCCTAATTATTACTTTGCTTTTGCTCGAAGATATCAAATTATATATGCATGTGTTTTTGCTTGTAAGTAAGTGAGCAAATGGTATGAGCAATTTGATTTTGAGTTCCCTTCTTCAAAATTCTGAAATAGAACCATGAGATTTGTTGCGTAGGTGTATGTGATTTAGCACACTAAAGGGGCATTTTTAATTTAATCGTGAGATATGTTGGAATATGATCCCAACAATATGGTGTAGTATTGAAGTACAAAATATATGATATCCTTAATAAATGAAATCATCTAAGGCATGAAATTGAATATTGAAAACTGCACAAAAATATGATGCAGAATCAAATGGAATTTTTCTTAAAAAGATTTGTTTAGAGAATTTCTTGGAAAATTTAAAGGTTGGAGACAAGCATGTCAAAAAACTCAGTGTACATTAAAGAATGAGTTTCTTCTTTTCAAGGGATCCCTGTCTTCTTATACTCCTACATCAATTTGGGTTTAGAGTTTCATCTCTTAGATTATCCTCCATTATTTCCCATATGTTCCTCACAAAATTTCTCTGCCCAGGAATTCGTATGCGTTAAAAACTGTTACAATCTTTGTAGCTGTCTATAGTTTCACTGCTGAAAAATTAAAGACTCAGAAAGTTCAGAGGCAGATTGTGTGTCTTTATGATACCCTTTTGGTACTTAGAAAGGCAATATGCAGTACCAAAAATAGACTTAAACTCCTAATAGAAAATTAGGAAGTAAGCTTTAGGTTTGATATTATTTCTCTTTTCTAACTATCCAACAATAATTATTTGTTATAAATGAGTTGTTAATCTTTTGTCATAGATACGTCTAAGGTTTTAAATCTGGTGGGACGGGGGTGTCCTGGTTTCTCCATGGAACAGAACGCCACTGCCCCATCCTGTCCCGGCAACAGTTCCGGTCATGCATCCCAATAGATATTCTCCGTCTCTCTCCCCTTGTTTCCTTTCTTTCCTTCTTTCTTTCTTTTTCATCTTTCTTTCTTTGTTTCTTTTTGTTCTTTCTTTCCTTCCTCTCTTTCTTTCTTTTTCTTCTACCTTCCTTTCTTTCCTATCCTTTTTCTTTCTTTTCTTAACCCTTTCTTTATTTCTTTATTTTTTCTTCTCTTTCTCTTTCCTTGCTTCCTTCTTTACTTTCTTTTTCTTCATCTTTTCTTCTTTTTTTTCTTTTCTCTTTCTTTGTCTCTCCCCACATGGATGGGTTTCGGAGTCCTGACCCCATGCCGGTCCCTTTTTCTCATAGGAATGGGACGGGATGACCGGGACGCCGCCTGTTCCACCAGGACTTAAAAACCTTGCCTCCAAGTATCACCTGTGCTATTTGCAATTCTTAAGGTTAGTGACACATATTTGTATTGTGCTGCAAGTAACAATTAGTAATCACTATTGTTCAAAATTTTGTTTCCTAGAGCGGTTTATGCATGAATTAATCATGCAGATCTGCTTCTACCTAGCCCTCCCCTCAGTGTGCTTGCTTGCAAGACTCCTCAAGAGCAACATTGGTACAATACTTCCACACCAATTCCGAAATCACATATTTTCAAATCATCAATGCTGATGCAAGTAACTTCAGGAAAACCAGAGTAAGTGTGGAAAACTTAAACAAAGCATGTTCAGATTTGAAGCCTAGCCTTAAGCAAGGGTATGTAGTAATAAAGTGATTGGCATATTCATACCTGCATGAAACTTAAGCCTGGTTTCTGGCAGGCTTCGGTCCAACCAATGTCCAAGGCTAGCATATTATTAAAATTACCCTGCACTAGGGTATGATCCAAGCCAATATCTGCCAAGTGATGGATTTTAAAAATAAACATTTGGCAGTTCTCCTTAGGGAAACAAGGGTTTCAAGAGAGAGCTCTCTCTAAAGTGTGGGGCCAGTCAAACAATGGTTTAGAAAAAACAACTCAATGATAATATCACATGGATATTGTGATGCATGAAGTTCATCTTTTGGCCTGTGGCTCATGTGAATGTGCACGTGCATGAAACTGATTTTCTGAAGATTTTTTTTTTGGCAAAAATTCCCATGGAGGGGAGTCAAACTCATAACCCAAAGTTTCCAAATTAGCAACTAACGAGGAGTTAATGCCCCTATTGGTGAAAGCCATGCGTAACAAATTACATATATATATATATATATATATATATATATATATATATATATATATATATATATATATATATATATATATATATATATATATATACATCTCTTACAACCAATGTCTGTGTGTTTCAGTCATCATACTTTCAGTATGCAATGCATAATGAAGATACAATTGCATTTCAGCAGATGATGTGGGTACTTCATTTAAGCGGGTGGTCATAATATATCCTGAAACATATGAACAAATTGCTCTTTGCTTGTATATTTTGTCTATATTTTGGAGCAAAAGGTCATTTATCTCTATTCTTCAAAGCCTGTAGTGATTAGGAGGCACTTGTCTATCTTATGTTTTCCCTTATTCTTCTATGGGATATTAATAAATTGTTGATATCTAGCCTGTAATTTCTGTGAGTTCTTATGGTTCTGCAATTGATTTATGTCATAAACATTTGGAAAATTCACTATGCTTGCTTGTGGCTGTCTTTAAAAAAAAAATTCTTACTGTTTTGTGCCTTTGAATTATAGGAGAAAACAAGTCCCTTCTGCTCTAATATTAGCACCTACACGGGAACTTGCACGCCAGGTGCAACGGGAGTTTAAAGCGTCTGCTCCAAGCTTGAGCAGCACATGTCTCTATGGAGGAATACCAATCATGAATCAGGTGCGAGCTCTGGGATTTGGTATGGATGTTGTTGTTGGGACACCTGGAAGAATTATCGACTTAGTTCAAAGGGGTGCCTTAGATCTCTCTGAAGTCAAGTTTGTTGTGTTGGATGAGGCTGATCAGATGTTGGCTATTGGATTTCAAGAGGATGTTGAATGCATTTTAAGTTATTTACCTTCAAGGAAGCAATGTATGCTGTTCTCTGCAACAATGCCTTCATGGGTCAATGGTCTCTCAAGAAAGTACCTGAAAGATCCTTTTGTAATTGATCTGGTGTGTTACCCTTTGTGCCTCATTTCTTTCTCTGTCCTTTAACACATAATATGCTTGTTTTATTTATCATGCCAATCAATTATCTCTACACTCCATAAAACAACTTTACACTTTTAAAGTTTTCTTTGACGTGCAGGTTGGTGACTCTGATCAGAAGTTAGCTGAGGGTATCTCTCTCTATTCTATTGCAACAACAACTCCTAATAAGCATAATCTTCTGCCAACTTTGATCTCTGTAAGTAAAGCTATCTTAAGGAGAGGTACTTGTAAGCGTAGAAAGCAGTGCTCTTACAATTCTCAAAGACTTGCTAAAGGTTGGAGAAAGTACAAAATTAAGAATTATCTGAAGAATTATATTATAAGCCTTTTGTTAAAAGAAAGTAAGAAAGCTTGGGTGTTTGTATGCCATGAAGAAAGGAAAATATTTCAAGGAGATAAAATACAAATAGGTTGGTTGCCCTGTCCATTTCATTTGTCTTACTATTTTCGACTTCACTGTTTGGACTCTACCTATTTTATATTTTTCGGATATCGGAGCCCTCTGCAGGCCTTCTTTTCCCGATATCAGAGACCCTCAACTATATTTTATTCTATATATGTATTGTTTACTTTTCCATGGGGTATTCTCTTTCTCTAAAGAAAATTCCCGATTAGTTGATTAATTGTAGTTCCCCTTTCACAGGGACTTGCTCTCTTTTAAAAAAGAAAAAGCTCCTTGATTTATTTGCTCCAACTCCCAGGCTTCCTCTTTATCATGACCCTTGGTCTTCACAATCACTGTGTAGCACGTGCAAAAGTATAGTTATCTTGTAATTGGGGAAGGCGAAAAGGAGGGGGGAGCTATGGGCTTAAATTAAGGTGGGAACATTAAGCTTAGTTTATATAAAGCCTTTTCCCATCATATTTGGGGTTGGCTACAGGAGTATCTTTAAGTTGAAAAGGCTCCATGGAAGGATTGAGTAGATTTTAGGACTGCTTGTTAGCCTTATTTCAACCTTTTGGACAAACTAGAGACAACTTGCTAGGCTTGGCAAATAAAGGTAAGCGAGGCCCTGCCATAAAACCTATATTCCAGTTGGGTGGTAGAGAGGTCTACCTTATTGGTCGCAATAAGCTCAAGAACGAAAATCCATTAGGATGCCCCTAGACTTGCAAGCAGTCTATACAAAGGATTAAAATAACTTTTGATACAGGGAGCTGTGAGTTCATCTAAAAAGACTTGAGCTAGTCAAATGAAATGAAGTCCCAACACGTTGTTGCTAAGTATGTTTACTGATTCTCATTATGAATAACGAGATCTACTTGCTGCCTTTGAGTTGTAAATTAGTTGTTTTGTATCATTAAGATATATTATATGTTCTCATTTAGTTATATTATTTGACATATATAAACTAGTACTTTCTTTCAACTTTTTTCCTGACTTTATAATTCCTTCTATTTGACGATTCTCCTTCATATACCTTGATCAGTGACTTTGTTGTACCTTCTTTCTGTGATTAGTGCCAAAATGGTTCCATTAACCTGATTCTACTTTAGTTTTTATTTTTCTATTGCTACCATTTGAATCTATTATTTAATGTTATAGAGGTATGCACAACGAGGTAAAAGTATAATTTTTACAAAGACAAAAAAGGATGCTGAATCACTTTCAAGGTCCATGGCAAGAATCATTGGAAGCAGACCATTGCATGGGAACATGCAGCAATTTCAAAGGGATAAAACTCTTGCTGCTTTCCGTGATGGACAGTTTAATGTGCTGGTTGCTACTGATGTTGCTGCACGTGGTCTTGATATTCCAAATGTTGACCTGGTACTGCAGCCTGTGATTTTCAAGCAAATGATTTTGTTTAAATCTGGTTGTGTTGTCTAGAATGCTAATCCTCAGTCATATTGTCAGGTTATTCATTTTGAAATGCCAAATACTTCAGAGATTTTCCTTCATAGATCTGGTCGGACTGGTCGTGCTGGGAAAAAGGGGACTGCTGTTCTTATTTTCACTCGAAGCCAGCAGCGTGCAGTCAGAACTATTGAGCAGGATCTATGCTGCAAATTTGAAGAGGTCTCTTATTATCCTAAGAATCTAGATTATTTAATTTCATCATTATTGTCTACAACATGATATATAAGTTTACCTGTTTTATGCTTAAGATTTTCAGTTCGGTAGTTCTATGCTTTTTAAGATTACCTGTTTCTGTTCCACAATCATTCTTCACAGGAAAATCAGCAACCCAGTTGTATAGGTACACTGGGTACTTGTTTTCCAGGGCATTACTGGGTCCCTAGTTCCTTGTAAGCCATCTCAGTGCTGACTGCTTATCATTTTTTTTTGAACAGTTGCATGGAATCACCGGTGGTGTTGGTAGCAGAATAGAATATTCAGATGGGGAAGGGAGCCTTTATGATGAGCATGATTCAGTACAAAAGAAATATCAGCGTCAAGACAATTTTTCCGGCCGCCGATATGGAAATTATGGAAGATATCAAGTATCTAATCCATCATTTAGAGGCTATGAAAGCTCTAGAAAGAACTATTTTTCTGGTCGTTCTAATTCCCAGCATGCTCGTCAAGCTCGGACCAGAAGAAAGCAGTTTCTCGAGTATGATGACTTTCAAGATGACCATCGGAATGAAAGGATCACAGGTCTAGAAAGCTTGCAGTGGCCCTCAAAGACTACACTTCCAAATGGTTATGGTGAGGCAAAATCAAATTCCTCAGACAGGACCTATAATAAGCGTAAGAGCAGAAGTAAACGATCATTCAATTCTGGAAGCACTAATGAAAATTTTGATCAGATAGTTGATTTGTTCAAGGATCTCTATTAAATGGGATCCAGACTCGTCTCATTTTCTGACAGCTTATGTGCCAGGTACATGATGAACTGTAACAAGTACACTACATTTCAAAGCATCAATATGCATATGAAAATCTGTCATTCCACGTCCTTTCAATTCTATTCATCTTTTGTGAGCTGGCTGATTGATTCTCAGGCAGATTTTTTGTTATTTTCTTTGAGAAATGGGTTCTTAGTATTTTCTTTACTATGAAGATCTTACAGTTGTGCTGTTAAGTTTCTAGATATCTACAGATTTCCTCTGACTTGTTTCATATATTTTGAATTTGGCAGTCATTGGGTTCCAAATCTTTTCCATGAACCCATAGGCATACAAGATTAAGGACATTTAAACCATCCTAAAGAAGCTGGCTGCACTGGTGCTTCTGCCTTATAATATTCTTCCACTTTCAGGGATTCAAGTGCCATTCGGTAGTCTTTTTGATGTCATTACAAGGTCAAGCAGAAGAGTGATAGCATTGCTGTTCATGTCCGCTGGGATCCATCTGGTGGTCCTCTTGAAGTCATAGGATTTTCATGCCATCAACCGTTGCTACTGCTAGAAGGATATTTAACAAAAAAAAAAAAAAACATTGTATTGAAGCTGTTCGTGTATATCGAGCAATCTGGAATGATGTTAATGTTACAAAGTGCTTCACATTACACATTGCAAATTGGCTTTTTTTTTAATCTGTCTTGGTTTTCTTCCAATTTCCCTTTCTTTCATGATTAATCCAGTGGCTTTTCTAGAGGCAAGGAATCCTATCAGCAAATATCAGTTTGAGTTACTGATGATTAAGAGGGATGCCAGTCAACTGCCTTTCAACACCTGAAATGTCTGTCAATTGCTAATTGCATCGACTTCAATAAATTTCAGGTTGCTGTCCTGCAATGCATCACTCTGACGCTGTTTATTGTACTAGAATTTTTGTATTGGGTATGGAAATGTCTGACCTGTCCTTTTCGGAATATATCCTAGTCTTCCGAACATATCCTATAGGCTGCACGTACTGCCTGGTATAATCTTTTCTGGTGAAGTTGGATAACAGGATGCTGCTTGTTTTAATCAAAAGTTCTTCCTATTTACCTTGATACTATCATGAGCCCACTCGCTATAAATTATCAGACCACTATAATGGTTGCTGCTGCTGTTCGAGCTGTGGGATTGCTTGTTCCTTATGGGACATGCAACGCTGCTGCAAGCACCATCCGGAAGCTTATCAGACTGGGTTTTGTTCCATTAGTGTCGTCCTTAACGTATAAGAAGGGAAACAAAATATAATTCCCACATGCAAGCTCTGAAGAAATGTTAGAAATAAACCACTTTTAATTCGTCAACCGATGGTAAGAATTTGCAAGTCTTGTTAGCTGATTGCTTTGAGCTAACTGCAGGATTCTAGATCCCGGCATCAACTCAAGCTTGTGATGGCCATGGACTTACTGAACTGGAAGGGCTAACGGCGATGTATTTACTAGATTATGGCTCGTGAAATCGGTGACGGACTCCCGGTGGCGGGGCGGGGCGGGGCGGGGCGCGGGGCGCTTGGGAGCTAACCCTCCCCCTACAATGTGAAGCAAGCTTAGTTGAGGTAGTAGCAGACTAGTTAAAAGCAATCCTTAATGCAAATGGCAAATGTGAATTTTGACATCAGCCACCAGACAAGCATAACTTTCTCAAGTCATTAAGAATAAGATCTGAGAGGGGGTTTTTTCGATAGATAATCCTCAGTAACTGGAGACTACAATAAAGGCCTATGTACCACAAACAAGCATGCACAAGTAACATATGAATGTAAAATTAATTCAACATGCTGCAGAAAATCTAAGATAAATAGTTAAAAATTTGAACCCACAGATATCTACGCACGCAAGGATGAAAATACCATACTCGAGACCGATATTTAAGATGATTTCCTACCATGTGTAGTGGTAACAATAAAACAAGACATGGCACAAATCAATTAACAGGTTGGTTTGCCGCAAACAGCAGTAGGCCTATGTTTCAAATTTAACTGAAATATCAATAAAAATCACAAAATACTAATGTAACAGTGCACCCAAAAAAATGTAATCGACCTCAGCCCTATCTCATGAGATGTATCCATGTCAAAGAACCTAAAAAAAAAAGTGTCATATCAAGGGCTTCTTTACGCAGGAATGGTGTTAGTATAAAAGTTCTCCCAACAAAAGATCCACATATTGCTTCTCTCAATTTGGATGCAGCTTTACAGTTAAGGGAGCAAGAATTCTGATCACTTGTCTCAGCAGATTGAAGCAGTAGCATGCGGATAAAATGCCCTTTACATGCTACTCAGGAACTGAATATAAGACACCTCAAGCTCATCAAGATATTAAAGAATATATTAGCATATGAGGCCTTAGGTGTCCACTCCATCAGCTCTAACTTTGTTGTTAGGTGTTGTGATGGGATCAGGATCCCATTGACACCAACAATGACAACAATTATTCACTTCCAATAGTCTCAACATGCAGAATCTGAAATGCAGGTAGAAAAAAATAAATGTTTTATATTATAGATAAGTCTGGTAATAACCCTGTGAGTGTCATACCTCTTGAAGGTCGTTTTCCCTCCATAGCTTCCCTTTTTGCTTGGCAAGTCCGGCAAAGAAAAGGACCATGCCATGGATGCACTCTTCCAGTTTGTGATGAACCAGCATGCAAAGAAATGCCCTCACCTGGTTTCATCTCTAGCTGGCAAACTGCACACATGAATAACTTGAACATGTTGCAGATTGGATATTCCATATTTAACCTGCAACAAAATAACTGGAAGTCACTTGGCCCAATATTGGCTGCAATATGATTGAATTTACATGAAAAAACAAATGGTAAATCTCAGACAAACATCGATAACCCATGATAGGAATCTAGCTACTACTCGGTAGAGGTGTTTGGATCCCCGACTATGATATCCATGCTATATAACAGTGACAGGAGATACACCTGGCATGGCATACTGAGATGGCATAGTTACCAAGTTGGAGTCTCCATTCACATTGATATTCTGGATACCACAATCCACTTAAAAGGGGGCTTATGTTGTAACCTGAAGATCTTGAAACTCCAAGATCTATGGCCTCCCATATCCTACATACTCCCTTACGCATCCTCTTTTTAGCTAAAAGAATATGCGTAGCTTGTAACTTCCATCCATACATATCACATGGATAGCACAGCAAGCAAGTGAGCAGCCCTCATAATTTGTTCTGTGAGATGATAGCATACTATGTTTCATAATTAATAGCTTAATATAAATAAAGCATCCGTTTGCATAGACTTGTGTCTGATTCTTCCAAGTCAGAAGAATATTACTCGGAACCAGAAATACATGCATTCATTATAGACTGGAATCAAGGGTAAGCTTTTAATTGCTAAAATACCAAGTTATCTAAGGTCCCTAACTATTAAATTTGTTGTCCAGATATCACTTGATAAGCAGCTATCAGCACATAATTTGCCCTTATTCACTAATAGTGAATTGCATCCTATACAACTCACCTAGATGCATCCAAATCTTAGGTAAAACCTAAAATGATGGCAACGAACAAGTATGAACAGCATTGCAGGAACAAGTAAAAACTAGATTGACAAAACGAAGGTCCTCCTAAAACATACAGACCTTTGAGCAAGCACTGCAGATCCATCTTCAAACATTTCCTCAAGCACATCTGGTTCAAAATGTCCTGTACCTGAATGAGATGATGACTCACATGATTGTTTGCAGAACATAAATTTGAACATCCCTTTGCCTGACTTCTTTGGAGGTGGAACAGGAGGAGCCAGTTTCTCTGGTGGTAATATATCAACCACAATGCATGTGGTATCATCTCGTAGTCCCTTAATCTGTACTGCTTCCTGTAAAAAGAAGTCCAATAACATGAAAAAACCAGCAATTATGAGGTAATTCTTGCATAGGAAAACCATTAGAATGAAGTACCTTAACAATTCTAGCGGCTGCAGCTTCTGCCGACAAGCCACGGCTGCAACTTAGAGCCTTTTCAGAAGTCAAAGCATCCCACACACCATCACTTGAGATGATAAGCCGCCCTCCAGCTTTGGGCAACTATAGCAATTATATAAACAGTTCACTAAGTATGATACTATTTATGTAGATAATGTTAACTAGTATCACATCTAACAACACAATGGAGAAGCCAGATAGTGAAGATATTGGTCTTAATCCTATGTAACTCATTCCAAGGCAAGGAACCTTTTCCATCACGAAATTGATTCCTTATCAATCAGCTAAAATAATGTGAAAATGCAGGAGAAATCTCTTTATATAATTCTTACTTCAAAAGCACAAATAAGTCCAGCCAGAACAGTTGGGAACCAATCAGTATTTTCAACTTGAACAGGTTCACACTAACTACTTAAGCACTGGAAATTTCTGAAATGTAAGCACGTACCTATTTGATAAAGAAATAATACAGGGGTTTCTACTTGCTATTTAATGCATAATGAATATTGGATAATAACCATGCCAAATCTTTTTTATCAATTAGTGTTATTTGAACCTTTTGTTGAGCAAGCAATAGCACAGGAGAGCAAAAGCTACATATCCACCATGAAATATTTCAAGTATTTCTGTATGTTTTGATGCAATCTAGAACGACATTATGAACATAAAATATTGTAAACATCACCAGTCAAACATGAGCGGCATGCAGTAGAAAGGTCACTATAGCTGGATCATCTGCTTGATTTTTTTCTTATAAAAATGATTGTTTTTTTCAGAAAGAAAATACAAACCTTCACTTGTTTCACATGTGGAATAGGAACAATAAATTCACCGACATCCATATCTCCAATTGATCTTGACAAACACAAGCCACCTGGCCAGCACCTAAGAGGGCCAAGCTGAAAAATACACTTTATATTAAGATATAGCAAAAATTTGAAACTAAATTGGTTTAATGAACTTTGAATAAGTATAAAAATCCTATCTTCTAATAATTATCTGTAAGCTACATCTACAGAATGTAAACAACAAATGCCAAGCACTCTTTCTTGTTCTATATCAGTATATGCTATTAATTGTATGGTTTCATGCTGGAAGTTACAGCCCCAACTTTTTAATTTCTTTGTAATACATCACCATCTCAACTTTTCTAGATATCAAGACATCATTATGACTTGCCAAAAAAATATTGACATGACATCCACCATTCATTTAGGGAAAAAAGAACGGCCACTTTATTTTCCCCTATCATGACCCATTGATTAAAATTTTTGATTAAATAATCTCTAAATGTTCCACAATGTTGGGGTCAAGCAAACCAGTTGAATGTAGCATAATGAGAATGTTGAGATGTATATATGGTAAAACTAGGAAGAACATGAACAAGAATGGGTATATAAGAGGAGGCATATGGGTTGCACCACCTGAAGAAAATGCTAATGCAATGCAAGCATGTTCTATGAAGCTTTGACAAAAGCTTGGTAAGAGGATGTTCTTAGAGGACGAGAACTGGCGCAGTGGTAAGATTGCTTATTGTGACCTAGAGGTCATGAATTTGAAATATGAAAACAACCTCTCTGCACACGGGGTATGGTTGTGCACATCTGACACCGTCCGGATCCTGCAATAGCGAGAACCTCATGCACTAGGCCACCTTTTTGATAAGAGGATGTTCTTAAATCTATGTCAAAAGGTACAGGAGGGAAGACCTATGAAATGATGAAAGGAAGTTGAGAGAGGAAATGAAAAAGCTTTCGCTAAATTTGGGTAATCTTTAACGAGAGATATTGGCAAAAGGAATTTCATGATATTATATTGAAATAGTTTCTAGCAGTAAAGATAGTTCTGGTTACACTTCTTATGGATAGATTATCTTCAAGAGGAGAAAGTTGATGATGCAAAACAATCATTTCACTTATCAATGCTTATATAATTAACATAACTCAAAATTCTGAGCAGTAAGCTGGATGATTAATGCCACTGGACAACCCTACAAATACTAAAGTGTCGAAGAACTTGTTCCACTAATTCAAACAAAACACTAAAAAATTAACTGGATATGCATGAAAGCATACCTCAGTAACCCCACCAGTATTTATTCTCCCAACTTCTCCACCACTTGCTCTTATGCGCTTCACCCTGTGACAAAATTAACCATAAGAGCTAGAAAAATCAAAATATTTTAATAAGTTCAGGGAGAATAAATATACTCCTCCTCATTAGCTTCCAGCCGGTGATCCGCTGACAAAAAATAACTTGAGCCTTCAGCAGATTCAAATAGGCAGAGCGAATCACCAACTGATGCAACAGTAACAACCCACCCATCTATAATCACAAATGTCACAGTTGTTCCTGAAGTATGTGCTGAAAAAAATAATCAAGTAAACTAGTTATTGTTGCAAATTAATAGGATAATAGAGAATATCATGTCCCTATTTGAATTCTGTTAAATACCAGTATGTTTTGGGCTGTACACTAATGATAAGTTCCATTTTCGGAGCTACAATACTATTGATGGGTCATCCAAGGTGAAAACCCGAAATTACAATCTTAAATGCACAAAAACCAAAGTTCAAATGTTTTAAAAGGTTTCTTGCCTATGCCTGGTCACACAAAGTCTAGTTTTTGCAACAGGATAAATGGCTAAACTTATTCACTGTCTAAAAGTATCCTAGTCCATTAAATTTTGGTCCATGTGATATTTTACTATGTTCAGATCATCATTGATGGGACGGATTCTCGGTTTGTATGGGTTTCTGTGCAGCTAATGAATTAGTTACACGTTAATGAAGTGTTAAAGTAGAGTTTTGGCAGCCTCCAAGGAAAGATTAATAGTCTTTCTAACTTCACAAGCAAAGAATTAGGCGAAATACAAAATAATGGAACATAAAGTTTCAGTTGTATTCTTTGTTAGACATCTCGCACAGTTTCATTCGCATTTTATTCCCCAGCTGGATACTGTTTGACTGTTTCTGATTAAGCAGCTAACTGAACATGATTCCACAAGCACTTTGCATGTCTATTTTAAATTAGTGACAATGTAATATTATTAGCTATAACAAAGTTCGCGACCACTTCTATGCATGTTGAGTCACTCAGCATGTCTATATAGGAGCTGGCAAAGAGATACTTGATACATAATGATTACTCTATGTGACCAATCAATTTAGCAAGAAAAAGAAAGTTAATTGATGGTCAATGAAGATGCAATCTGTGTTGCTGCTAGCCATATCAAGGTTTAGAAAGTCAAATTCAAAGAACAAATTCCTTATCAGTGCTCATACCTTTATCTTGAAACTCTTTATCTGTTTTAACAAATCCTGCAACCAAAGCTCTTGGTAATGCTGCTATCCACTCATCCCTGCTAAGAATTGAAGGAATGGCACTTAAAACGTTCTCTAAGAGATTGTCCTTGGTGTAAATTGCAGCTGCAGTCCCATTGTGTCCGTCAAAAAGCTGCAAAAAGCAGAAACAGCAGTGTTTACTCTGACCGGTGACAATTACTAGCAAGGTCTGTGGTTGACCTATGGAAACTAACCTAATGTTTGATTTTAATTTATTATCATAGGAACCGCATCATGCAATTAGCATCATATTAAAATTGACATACAAGTGCAAATTCCATTCATAAGTCAGTCTTGCCCTTGTCTTTCCACACCCACCTCCCTCCCTCCCTCCCTCGAGAGGTCACTTTGGCCATTCACATAATTTTAGTTTAGTTTATTCACAATTTCCAAAGAGCTGAAGTCTGAGGCCCTTTTGAGATTCTATGTTCCTATTGTTGAAAATTGCTTGAGGTGAAAGGAAGGTCAAGAATCAACAGCAAATGTATAACTTCGATCTAACTCCTCAGGCATGTCATGGACAGCACGGAGGATGATAAAGCAAAGCTTCTAACAAATTAAGCGGGAAATAAATATGATGGGGATAGTATTATTGCTAAAATATATGCTAACAAAACAACTTACGATAGTGAATTAGCACATATTATTGAGCCAAGCACCCCAGTTTGCTATTGCCTTTTTCCTTAAGACGTGTTTCTTTTTTCAGTTAATTATACTTTAACGTTCAAAAAGATTGTAGATAATTTCTTAGAACCAGGTTGATTTCTCATATGTTATAAGAAAGCAAGAGCATCAAGATTCGCATGTTATCAAGTCATGCAAATAAGAGAAAGTGTTAGCGAGACTCCACAAAGTAGAATTGAATCACCCTACTAAAGCACAACCACAACAGGCAACACCTTTACATGCTTATGACAGTAAATTTCATTACTCTTACAATACCATATTTTCCTACAGTAATTCATTCCTACTAACAAAGTCCATTTAGCACATAACAATAGCAAAGTTAGGTAATTTTTAAGAAATCATGCCCTGATATACTTTTAAAAAGGGGGGAAAACATGTTTTAAAATTTTATAGAATCAAAGAATCTATTCTTTAGGATGCATATAGAAAATGATATCACAAGAAAAGGCAGAAAAAGCCAATAGATCCAAATTAGCAGTATTCACCTCTATGGCTACAATAAATGACCCACCATGTCAACCCTCTATGACTCCCTAAACTTTTTTCCAAGCAAGCCAAAGCCTCCAAACACATTTAGCGTCCACTAGAATCTCCCAACTTTAAACAAAAATCAATGCCATATCACTCATCATACATCAAAAACAACTAATTAGACCATCTCCGCCACAGAAGCTCACGCCTTTTTGACAAAACTCCAAAATATTATTTTTTTTTTCTCATTCAAATGCCCATCAACACATTAAAAAGCAAAAAACAAAAAAAATCAAAACAAGTGCTCCCAATTTTCAACACTACATCGAGGAAAGAATCGAAATCTAGGAAACCAAGGAAAGAATTCCAAAGAAAAGTTGGCAGGACTCCAGAGGAATTACCGCGAAGACAGAGAAGGTGGCGACGTCGTCCCCGGGCACGCGCCGGCATTCGGTCATGGAAAGGGTGAAATCCTCCCCCTTCTTCCTCTGGCTCGCCTGCCCGTGAAGGATGTCCGGCTTCTCCTCCCTCCTCTCGCTCGACAGCTCCCGCTTCAGCAGCAACGCCAGCGGCACCCTGGACCTGGCCGCCATCTGCCCCTTCTCTCCAACGGCACCTCTTTGCCTTCCAAAACTCCAACTTTCTGACATAAGAAAAAGAAAAGATACGAGAATTCACGTTGATTTGTATGGAGATCGACACATTCTATCTTTGAACGGAAGATTTGAGGAGGAAAAGAGGGAGAATCGGCACTCCAAGCTGGGGATTATATTGAGGAAATCAAAAGAATTTCCATTCAGCACAGATTGGATTGGAGAGTGTTGAAAGTTGGCAATATAGCGGAAAAAATGAGAGAGAAAAAGGAATGAATTTTCCTTTAATTTTTTTCCTTTTTTCGCTTTTTTTTCGCTCTCTTGGGAGGAGGGAGAGGAGAGCAACGCGCGCGCCGGTTTCTATCTTGGATGAAAATGATGGACAGCGTTGTAATTCGAAGAGATAAACATATTATATACTACGTATTTTAATCCGTCTAAGTTTATCAGCTAATCTTATATGGTATGAAGCAGTGATTTGAATAGATAAGATCATATCTATTCAAGTCATTTCATATTTGAATCTGCTGTTATCCATTGTAACTGTTTTGAATCCATCAGATAGAAATGGATAAGGATAAAAGAAATATTTGATTTGTATTCCGTTTATCTTTAGCCATATTTATTGTTCTCATAAATTCCAAAGTGGATTTATTGAAGTAATGGCATATTTCTTAGTTTCATTCATGCCATGATATTTTCATCTAAGCATTTTTTTGTGGGCGTGAAAAATTTTATCTCAGCACATGGTACGAGAGAATTCATATGATTTAAATGAGTTTTTAAAAATATTGTATGTTTTATCTATCACTAGGACGACTTTTCTTTTTTAGAAAATACCGTCTAGATAAAAGATGTGAAAAAAAATTATCTTGTCTTCAGCCTCATTAGGGTTGACGAAGCAAATTGTTCATAAAGAATTAAAGCTTGGCTCAAGGGCTAGCTCCCTCAAGCTCATTTGATTTAGAAAAAAAGAGTCTAAATTGGTGCCACATTTGAAGGCTCAGCTCACACATTATCCAAGCTTAAAAACACATGCAGTCATCTTATGAAAACAAATGGAAACCTTATTTTGGTTCAAAACTTATCCTGTTCTAGTAGTTCCTAAGTCACAGCTGGAACTGCCCAAGTTGAGGCGGCTTGATTGAGCTAGTCTTCTGGACCTTTTACCGTACCCAACTCAAGCACAAATAAATTCAGTACTAATATTTACTTTGGACTCGTTTGTTCTGCGAAAAGACTTTTTCCTTACCAGAATATTTATATCTTTAATAAAAAAAAAATTATTTATGAATTTTTATGGCCTAAAAATAGTTTTAATTTTGAATGCTACTTCTTTATCTTTTCTTTAAAAACAACAACCAAATATATTTTTTTTTATTTTTTCGTTGACCACACTTTCTTCTCTCTTTCTCACAAGACAAATTGAGTCTTTTGTTCATACTATCTAAGGGTACATGTATGGCTTTTGTGGTTTGCTTGCTGATTTTCTTTAACTATTATATAACATGAATTGTTGTAAATGTGCCTACCAGCAGATTCTTAGCTGTAATCTCCACCAAGCAATTTGGTGGAGAATCATGGCCCTCCATCAACCGCCGCTTCTCTTGAACAGGCACGTGGAATTCACGTGCGACCAACTCTTGTCAACGGAGACGTAGACGGGAATTGGCTTCCGCTTGTTCCTCCCGTTAAATCGCACCGTCTGTCCGCCGGAGAGAGAGAGAAAGAGTCAAAGAGAGAGCTGATTTCCAATGGATAAGTTGATCTCCCAATTCTCATCCAGTGCACAGCGCTTTTATTAAGCACGTAGAGAGAGATGAGAATCTAGGCAATAGCTGGCTCATTAGAGAATGTAGCATTAGTTTGCTGTTGATATGATTGATCAGTTCTTGCTTGCACATGCTTCGCATTACTTTTTAGGACCACCGTCGCCCTTATAATATTACTTCATATAAAACAACGCAGTTTAGGTGTTCGACATACTCACTCATGGATGCATACGCATATATATGGTTACGAATTAATCATTCAAACGTTGGTTTCGATCTACACTGGCAGCTTGAATCAAATTGAAGAAGCATAAAGATTGACATGGTTTCTCTAAAAGATCTTGTTCTCAGAGCTGAAAAGTATTCCGAGTGGGATAATAGAACCAGCAGTCATAGTGTAAAGTGATCTCGGAAGAGCTTAAGCCACCTCTAAGAGGCCAAGCAAAAATCAAATAGAGCGGACACTACAGAATTATATAGGGTGGCGGGACTCTTTTTTTTGTCACGTTCTCTCTTGCGAACATCAAGAGAATTCAACTCATCACATGTATTATATCTAATTGGAAGGAGTATTTGATGAATGCTAGGATGTCGTGATTCTCATAGACGAGCTTGATGCATCAATTATTGCTTGGTTTGAGCCAATTAGAGATGAGAAGCTAGAGGCGGAGGAGCTAGCTTGGACATGTCGATGGTTGGCAACGGTAACATTAGCCGAGTAGGTTTCTTTGATGCTTTTAAAGGTTATGAGAACTGCGAATAATGGAAGGCATGTCCTACCTAGCTCCAATAGTCTAGGAACTGGGTTTTTCTTGCCCTACGAATAACACGATATGATGATTAAGGTACAATTTCTCCCCTGCGAAATGAACTGAGATCGCTGATTGATGGCTTTTTCCTGCGAAGCAAGCTGCCAGGCGACTTGACTCAAGTGGATGTGCCATGCTAGACCTCTCTCAACGCACGGTTAGGAGATCTCTAGTCAAGTATTTCCTGTTGCATTGCTTTATACAGTGAATAAACACCACCAGAACGAAAAAAAAAAAACTAGCGCAAGATCATATGAACATGTGCACTTGAATTAAGGGCGAGTTTATGAGACTCCACGCACCTAACAGTTCCTCTCAACTCATAAGTTAATTATTTACTCGCAAATCAGATATGTTAAGAAGAAAACAAGGATATGTGCATCCATTAGAATCCACTGCAGAAAAAGAAGTGAACGGGAAAAGAATGAAGAACAAAAGATAAAGTTAGATTAAGAACGGAAGATAAAGTCAGATTACAAAATGAGTCTCCCACAGAAGAGTTGGAGAGCCATGACGCGACGTGCAGCTCCTTTTATACAGCAGTACAGATAAACCAGATGAACAGTTGCTCTCACTTCCTTTCTACCAGACCGGCATGCATGCATTACGAGGACGTCCCGTATTTTCTATCACAGGCTATGAGGTAACGATTTCTCACAACAAAAACTACTAAGGCTGCAGATTACTCTGTACATATTTTAATTTTTTTTAAAAAAGCATAAATAAAGTACAATTATTATTTTCGCTTATCCGTTATTCCAGGCTTCAGAACATATTCACAGCCATCAAAGCCCCACTCAGCAACCTTGTATCATTAAAATCAAGAGCCGCGTTCTACAATCTGGAGCGCCTTATGCATTTGATTGGATTAAACAGACCATGCCGACGAGCAGAAGCAAACGACTGCCTTCCATTCAAGGACGTGACAGGCTTTATATCCCACCCTTCTACATTCTTAGGAACACACACATCAAAAAGGATCTGGCCCAGAACACCATGAGCATTGATGCTCGGTACATTCTGCATGTGGAAAGATTCATCTTTTTTCTCATCTTCTCTAGCTTCATACTCCATGGAGCTTGGTAAGAAGAAATGATCTGTTGGATCAGTCGCGACTCTTCTTAGACTCTCATTTGAGGTTACCGCAGCCTTATGGAGACTGCAAACAGACTCGGATATTTTGTTGGAAGAACCTCCCGCGTGTGCTGTTACCCCATTCGATTGTTGCCTTCTCTCGGAATGGACTAGAGCAGCCCTGCACAGCAGTTCACTCACAGCAGCCTTGTATTCAACTGGATGATGTTTGTAATGACCTGCTGACGGAACCATGTCAGCCAAAATTATATCCAGATAACGAGTACAATAGAGCCCCGGAGAACTTAATAATCATGTACATGATTTTCTTTAATGTGCTTGTATCTAAGCAGAACAAAAGCTTGCCACTGTAAAAGTTGCCTATTGCTTCTCTATTTAATTTCCCATAAAAAGCTATTCCTGTTTTAAGAAGTTCTAGTGAAAATAGATTCCCAAATCATGGGATCAAACAATGCTCTTTCCTTGTGATAAGCATAGGAAGCAGATCTGACTGAGACAGCTACACAGGCTTACAAATTGAAAGGGCATATTTTCATAGGATATGAAGCCAAAATTATTTTTCAAACCAAATAAACAAGGACATAAAGATATCAAATTAAAATTTATTGTTGAAAATGTCTAAACATATCTAAGTCAGCAATATAATTTTCAAGTTGCCATGACTTATTGTGTCATCATGCAGTTCCAAGCAACAATATGACTTCTAAGACTTCTAAAATATTAAATTATGTTGATGACTGATTTGATGAGTTCTCCTTTGGATGAAGTTCACAGAAGATTTTGAATGGCTTGGAAAGTTTTATTTTCATTAAGAACAAACTGAAATTATCTTTAGAGTCTTGGTAATATATACCTTGAAGAAGGCAATATTAGGTTGTGTGTTGTAGTATAATGAACCTTCTTCTCTGTTATTTTCATGTCATATCAAAACCTAGATGGTGCTAAAGACTTCCATGAGATTTCATGAACTCCTAAAGGACTTCATGACCAAGGCTGCATTGAGATGTCATCATAATCTTGTTTAGCAATAACTTTTGAACTTAAGATCCTCGTGTTTATTCTTGGACACATAATATACACTAGTAAACTACCCATGACCATCTAACAACTTCTTAAGCTTTAACATGCTGAATTAATTTTTTTTCATGCACAAAATGACCTTAAGATCATTCTTTGCTTAGCTCAACATGGTAGGTTTCAAGCCCAAATACCGTTCCCCATAGCAACGTAAAGATGCATTGTCACACAGGAAAAAACAGGATGACAACTGTCAACTCTAGACATCAGAATGAAAATAAACTCTTTTGAACCCAACATTTGTTTTACACGTTCAAAAGTTATGTTTAGTACCCTCCATCCACAAGATCAGCCCCGGGAGCATAAGCTCCGTTGCAGACTACCGTATAGGACTCAACTTGAAGATTTTAAGAGGCTATGAGCAAGTTGAAGTAGCTATTTCAGACACACATCAATGAGAGATTTTAGAGATAACAAGATCATCAATGGAGATTGACTCTTTCTCTCTCTCTCTCTCTCTCTCTCTCTCTGCTGATCATTAAGAACTTTTACAAGTTAGTCTAACTGTTGCTACAAGCACAACTTGACATCCAATTAAACTGGGGCAAAGTATATATATAATGAAAAAGGTGTGTAACCAGTGTTGGAAGAGAGAAACATTAAGGCTCATATTAGATAATGCAGTCTGGAGAGGAGTTATTTGATAAATCTATGTTATAGAAATTTGTAACCTTGAAACATCATGGGTTGAGACAGTGTACTTCAGCAAATTTAAATTTAGTTTGACATATTGAAGAATCTGCATATGCCTATAAAATCAGTAGAAATTTGCTTCATTATAGTATTCCGCTTGCTTACTAGCATGATATCAAGCCATTAATCATTTGGTACATGCAAATGTTGATCAAATAAAATTTGTTTGTACGGAAACTTCCAATTCTATGCAACTTGCTTTCGATAATAGTAAGTCTAACATACACATTGATCAGTACTTCACTTTAAAAATATTTCTAATATCAGTAAAATACCTAGAAATGTTCATGATTTGATAGCAACTTGTAATGCACAAATAAAGTTGAAATGAGCTAAGAACATACCTACGTGAGGGGAGCCATTCCATTTTATCAGTTTAACATCACCTCCAAGTTCTTGTAGGCGTTGAGCAAAAGTACACACAACTGGGTAGGGTGCCAATTCATCATCTTCTGAACAGAGTATGAGAAATGGGCCCATGTTCTGCATGCACAAAACACTAAATAAATTGTATTGTAAAGAAACAAAAAGCTCACATGAACACAAAAAAACATACTATGGAAGGTGTAAATGAGTTCAGAGCCTTACAGCTGAAGAGTACAGGGTCTGCCAATACTCAGCACGCTGTGCTTCAAATCTGTTTATGAAGAGAGTATCTAGACCAGATGCAAGGGCTTTGGCCATCCATGATACAACTCTAGGCGGGTGGGACCTCTTGAGGACGGATGGATGAAGAACAAACCGAGTGCCCAAATCACTGGTAAAATCTACAGGACTAGAATCATATATTTGACCACATACACAGTCTCTTACCAGCTGATATTCATCCTTCAGGGAGGAAAAAAAATTCTTTCAGAAAAAGTAAAATATTTTGGCAAAGAGTGGACATTAAGAGGGCTGCTGTAAGGTGCACGGTATTAATAAAATCCGATAAGAACTTCCACACTAAAGAAGGCTTGTTGCTTTTAAGATTGAATAAGTTGGGTGGGCAATTGTCAGATAATCTTCAAAAAAAAAAGGTTAAGAAAAGAACCACATAGAAATATGTCTTGCAAAAATAAGATATACCACGTAAAATAGAACTAGAACTCAAGGAATATTAGCATACCAGACTAAGTTGTCCCTCACTTTTTCCGTCAATCAACTGGCACAAAGAAGATATATATTAATCTATATTATCAAGTAATGCCTCGAAAGTGAAAAAAGGAAAAGAAAGGAAATTGGTAAGCTATATATAAAGCATATCGATACATCATACTAAAAAAACACACCTGAAGAACCTTGTACATGCAACCTTTTGGTCCGCCAGAAAACGCTGCAAATGTAATAGGTAACGGTCTAATCTTTACTTCCTGTCACTCAACAATGTAAAAAAGGATGCTGATTATAGTTTAGTCCACAATAACGACGTAAATGAATGCGCAATACAACCTAATAATCACAGTATTATTACATGCACATATGGTACAAAAAGTTAATCTTTTCCTACTGTGAATGCATATATAGACCAGCCACCAATCCTACCAATAACCCACAAAAAGATGGAAACTAACCTAACATCGTTGTTCATTCACACTATATGTGGAAACTTGTTAAATGTCTATTACTTCCAGAATCCACACACATATACCCAAAAAAAGGAGAAAAGAAGCAGGAGATAACCAGATCATCCACAAGGGGAACTGTCTGAGCAGATTGCCACTTATTGTGTATATAAGGAAAACCCAAGTCTCTCACTTCAGTAATGCTTAACTAACCAAAGTAGGATTACCACTCATTGCACAAATTATATGGCAAAAACAGTAGACACATTAGTTCCATAAGTTAACAGGATGATAACTGCTCACTGACCTTAACAAGCTCTTTAAGAACACCATCAGCTAGTAAAGAAGCCTTCTCAGGGAAGAATCTGCATAAATTATTTCTTATGAGCTACAACAAGCTTTGGGTTACAAGAAATATATGATAAAAAATGTTTAAATAAGAAAGTGTAGCTATTCAAATGAAATGATGCAATGAAGAAGGGCCAGATATTAATAAAATTTTGATGGAGGTAATTGTTGGTATCTCAATTCTTAATATTCATTCTACAAATCTTGTCTTTCACTCTCGAATATCAATCAGTATAAAAAAGTCCTCAGGCTCGGTACCGTAACATTAGAACCTTACAGCTGACCTTCCATCATTACCATCCTCACATGTGAGTCATCATCTCCAAAACATGTTTCCTTGGTCTAAGACAATTGGTCCGTTATGCAGTTGAACTAAATTTCTGTAAGCATGGACCAATCGGAAAACAAAAAATCTATATAAGGCTATGTTGCAGTGTGTTATAAGCAAGCTGCCCAAAAAGCATGTCACTTCAAAATGTTTAACTTATAAGAAGAGTTTTCATTACATACGGTTAGCCCCTATATTTTTCTCAGGATAATAATAATCAACTGTCGAATAAGTTATCTTATAGAGCAGACAGTCAAGCTTGAGAGTTTCGAAACCTCTTGTGAAAGTTCATGTTTATTAAAAATCATCCATGTCATTTTTTCATTGTCATATTACATATTTTTTTTGGTACAAATTGTCATATTATATAAAATCAGCATTTTTTCCATGCATATAGTTCCAAAACAGAGAACTCTAAATTGATAAATCTGGGACACTACAATTTTTTCAATTTCCTCAAAATATAGGTAAGGGAATATTAGAAACATAATTAATCACTTAGACCTTGCAAAACAATGGCTCATATGGTATCGATGAAGAAAGGTCAGCACCAAAGTTATCTTTTTGAAACTTTTGTACCATCACACTGAGCCCTGATCAATTCATTTCAACAAACAGCACTCTGGAAATAGCTGTTGTCAAGTAAACGATTGCAACTTTTCCACACAACAATCCATACAGAATCAGAAATCCACATGAAACTCAATCTATCTAAAGATTGATTCTCCCAAAAGTCTTGTGCAGGCATGAATCTTCTAGGAAACACAAATCCATCAATTTTTCTTCTTGTTTTTCTCACGGTTTCAGTAATAAAAGCTACCATTTCCACATAAAGCTTATTCTTTCAAAATCTCTGCTTCCTCATGACATCATGCAAACAATCAGCAATTAAAAAAAAAGATTATACATACATACATACATATAGAGAGAGGAGCATATCCCCTAGATCATGTACTGTTACCTCATCATAATTCCCAATACACTGAAATCATAATAATTAGACATAGGAAGATAAAAGGATGGAAGAATTGATGCTTACAGGGTGAGGAAATCGGCATGGCAGATAAGCGAGCTCCACCCAAGGGACGAATAGAGCTCGACGAAGGGCTTGAGGTGCCTCTCCTGGCTCGACAGCCACGCGAACACCACGACGATCCCCTCCCTTCCGTCCTTCCTCCCCCAGTAGAAGCGCCCTCCCTCCCCCCACATCTGCGAACCAAAATTGATGCCGCCGGACCTAGGGTTTCGTCCTCCGATCCAAAGGAAAGCAGAAATAACCCTACCACGACCGAGTCTGCTCCATTACTCTCATCCGAAAGAGGCGATTCCGAGCTCCGATCCGATCCAGAAAGCCTAATTCTCGTAGACAAAGTCTTGGACTCCTGTCCTCTAAAATTTGCAAAGGGGAGAGGGGGTTGGGGGGGAAGGGAATGGAGCTCGCTCTCCCTCTCTCTCGCTCTCCCTCTCTCTCTCTCGGCTTTATTTCGCTGGAAGAAGCGGTGGGTACTAGCGTGCGCCAGGAATGAGATTAGAGAGATGGTCTAAGCCGCTACGGGCAGATGAAAGGCTATCATCCGGAAACCCGCATAGAGATACCTATAAGAACGCCTGGAATAGTGGAACCCTGTTTTTTAAAAATACACATAGATTAATATATATTTACACATGACTTAGTATACAGATGAAACTCAGCATACTTGCATCTTTGCACTAGGATGTCGCTTGGGCCTGCTATAGCGTAGAATCACATAAGAAAAAAACAAAATACTATTTATAATTGAGCCTTTCTATCTTTCCTGAAAAATATGAGAGTAACGTACATGATACATATCTTGTAAGAAATACTAAGAGAAATAATGTTATATTGAATCTCAAAGTTTATTATGTATGACAAATAGATCTAAAATAAAAGTTTAGTGAATCTAAATTATAATCTTTTGTTTTATGATTTTTATAAGATAATATCCAAGAGGAATAAAAAGCATCCATAGTTGTAGTAATTCAATACTATCAAAAATATACTAATGAAGTTAGATTTGTTACTCGTTCAGGCAGGATGGGATTGAGAAATAATAGAAAATAAATAAATACAGAAAGAAAGAAAGAAAATAAAAATGGTAGGAAAGGAAAAAAGATAGAGAGAGTCGATATGGATGCTCAATTAGAACTGCCGCAAGATAAACAATTTTAGTGACATTTAAGTATCATTTTAATAGACAATTTGCTAATTCTGTATGTTTAACTTCTTTCAACACATAATGTTCAGAGATTGCTTTATGAAATACAGATAAATTATATTTATTTGTTAGTCGGCATAAATTTATATCTTTGGCTTTCAATCAAAATATGATTGTAATGGATAATCAAAAGATTTTTTCTTTTCTTTTGTCAAGAGGAGGTTGTGGGCATCACGCAAAAAGATTAAACCTTTTAAACTTTGAGCTCCTTACAAGCATTGCGTGCGATGGTTCGTTCAGCATACATATCCAACAACGGAAGCTCCAAAGTCAAAATGAGGCATGAAATTAGAGTAGCGCAAATCCTTATCTCGCACTTCCATAAATATTACTATACGACGATGGACGTTGCGCAGGATAGAGTGAATGCAGTACGCGCGTAGGATAGCATTCGGATCACGTTTCCTGGCTTTTTCCATAGGGACCAATCGCATCAGAGTACGGAG
This sequence comes from Phoenix dactylifera, assembly GCF_009389715.1. NCBI lineage: Eukaryota > Viridiplantae > Streptophyta > Magnoliopsida > Arecales > Arecaceae > Phoenix > Phoenix dactylifera. The sequence goes on along the minus strand of NC_052399.1, from coordinate 1,229,006 downwards.
GACCAGAAAAAAAGATTAATATACATGGAAGGCGCCCGCGTGGGCCCCCCGGGCTATATTGTCCGTGTTCGAATCAAGCGTGGTTATAGCCTCCGTGGTCTATCCAAGAGAGCTGTTTCAAGGTAAAATCTCCAGGTCATCACTCCTCTTGACCTCTCATTTTTCACTTCACCGAGTTAATTAAGGCCTCATGTGACAGTAGGGCTTTTATAAAAAATTATTTATTATTTAATAATTATATTTTTAAAATAAATATTTTATTTTTTTTTTTACTTTACCGAGTTAATTAAATCATTTGGAGTGGGAGGTTGGTGACAAGGAATATTCTAGTGGACAAGTTGGATAGAAAAATAGGGTGTTTGTTGTAGTTGTACAATGGCACAATGGTCAGGGAGTTAGAGACAGGAAGTAGACCATTGGTTTATCAGACTCAAATAATTAAGAATTTCAATGTCGTGAATCATGATAGCTAGCTAGCCGGCCACTATTGGCTACGTTCTATGTATGTCTAATCTTTGTAATATCTAAAAACACAAGGATGGTGCTCATGAAGGCTCTGTTTAGATGGTAGGTAAGCAAGTGAAAGGAAATGAAGAATAAGAAAATGGAGCTCAATCATGCCAGGTTCGAAGAGATGATCAGATTGCCAAGATTTAGGAAGCACCACCATTTCCTTTCAATCGTCGTAAGCATCCAAGCAGAGCAAAGCCTAGAAATCGGTTTGTAGGGCCTTTATTTGTTGGAATGAGGAGGCTCCAACTTTTTATGCGAGGAGACATGCAGCAACCGCACGTAAAGTGCGAAAAAGGTCTGAGTTGGATCAGAACTCTGACGAGATGACGCATATTGTTACTCATGTCTCACGTCATGTCTTCTGTGGACAATTTAGGAACTCATTGATAAGATTCTTGCGACAGATAGTTGTTGAGTGTTTGTCTGTTTGAGGCTAGGCCACACAAATAAATCCATCAAGAGTTAGCATGTTTCCGTTCGTCTTCTGGTCTTGTCTAAATCTGGTAGTTGAGTACACTGTAGGACCCATGCATCAAAGTCATGCTTTGCGTGAGGGAAGATAGATAAGCATGTGTGAAAGAAAAATAATTCATTGTCGACATCGCCTCCACATCCATCTAGATTTATATTTATGGTGTCAAGTTTATGTCAGCATCTGCAGGATAGCCTTGTTTATAGCTTAATACTAGCAAAATGTATTGATAGCTAATGTTTGAATAAACAATCAAATCTTGTGGTTCAATGCTTCAAGTCCACCGTCATGTTACAAATAAATTTCTAAATAATAAGATATGCAAAGTTGAAGATTTGAGGAAGCATGCACTGTCACAATTCAAGATCTTATACAAAAAAAGCAATCTGCAAAACATTATTTAAGTTCTTTGGTCCTATATAAGTACTCAAAATCTATCCAGCGAATAATTGATATGAGACTAAACACACACCCGCACGGATCATTACATAAATTCCTCGTTTAAGCCTTAGCATCCTCGGCAGGCCAAAAGTTCAAATCCATTCAAATCTAATTATAAGCATCACGATTGACATGTGGTTAGCCTTCATGAACCTGTGCTGCAATTTTTTCTAGTCTACATAGGCCATGGGCCAGATCCGCTTTGATACCATTTGTCACAACCTAGGATCTCACCCAAAAAGGCTAGTCGGAATGTTTTATTTAAGTTTCTTACTTCTATATAAGTATCTAGAATCTATCCAGTGAATAATTGATGTGTGGCTCAACTGTGTAGAAACCCCTCAACAGAATGGGGTGGTAGAGCGAAAACACCAACATATTCTCAATGTAGCAAGGGCACTAATGTTTCAAGGAAACCTGCTTTTGAATTTCTGGGAAGAATGCATCCTAACAGCAGTGTACCTCATCAATAGGTTGCCGACTCCAAAACTCCCTGATCTATCACCCTATGAGGTCCTATTTGGTTCAAAACCTTCATATAATTATTTAAGGGTGTTTGGATGTTTATGTTATGCCTCAACCCTAAAAAGATTTAGGTCCAAGTTTGATCAAAGGGCCACACAATGTGTCTTCATTGGTTATCCTCATGGCATAAAAGGCTACAAACTTTATGATACTCACTCCAAAAAGGTCTTCATTTCAAGGGATGTTGTATTTTATGAGTTTATATTTCCTTTTCAACATGATGCTTCTCATCACATTACCCCTGCTTTAGACTCTGCTTCTGAATCTTGTGACTTAATATTTTCCCCATCTGTCATCACCTATGATCAGTTACATCAAACTAAGCCACAAGATACCTTTTCTATACCCAATGTTGAACTCATTACTTCAACCGGCACGACCCATGGCACGCCCACTGGTACGCTTGATAATCAAGTCCATTTCACTCTTCCTTGTTCACCTACTTTCACATCAAAGCTGCCAATTGTTTCTTCTCAAAATCATCATCTTAGGAGGTTTTTTAGGCTCAATCCCGGCCTCATTTCAGAAACAACACCATTACCTCTTCCTTCATCTACCCAACAACTAAGACGATCTCTTAGAGTCAAGCAACCTCCTGCATATTTGAAGGAATATCACTGTGGTTTGGCATCTGCAAACCACAGTAAACAAGACTCCCATGCACTGTCAGGACAGCCACATGATATTTCAGCCTTTCTGGACTACAACAGATTTTCTTCATCACATCGAGTCTTCAGCCTGTCTATTTCTTCTGCAACTGATCCGAAGAACCATTTTGAAGCTTTTAAATCTCCTGCATGGTGTGATGCGATGGAAGCCGAGCTACAGGCACATCATGATAATCACACTTGGACTATAACTCCATTGCCTGAAGGGAAGAAAGCAGTGGATTGCAAATGGGTCTACAAAACAAAGTTTAAGGCAGATGGAACTGAGGAAAGGAAGAAAGCGAGGCTAGTTGCAAAGGGTTACACTCAACAAGCCGGTCTAGATTATCATGACACATTCTCCCCAGTTGCCAAAATGGTCACAGTCAAAACATTACTAGCAATTGCTGCAATTAGAAATTGGCATTTATCTCAACTTGATGTAAATAATGCATTCTTACATGGAGATTTGATCGAAGAGGTATACATGAATTTGCCTCCAGGATATGAACTTCAGGGGGAGGAAGGGAAGAAGATGGTCTGTCATCTACACAAATCTCTGTACGGGCTAAAACAAGCTTCAAGACAGTGGTTCGCCAAGCTATCTTCTTTCATTATCTCCCAAGGCTTCATTCAGTCGAAGGCTGATTATTCTTTATTCACACGAAAGAATGAAAGTTCTTACCCTGCAATTCTTGTATATGTTGATGATATAATCGTTGTAGGGAATGACATTCTATATATAGATACTCTCAAGAAAAACCTTGATGCACAATTCAAACTCAAGGATCTAGGAATCTTAAAGTTCTTTCTTGGCCTTGAGATAGCAAGAAGCTCTAAAGGGATTTCAATATGTCAACGAAAGTGTGCCTTGGAAATTCTACAGGATGTTGGTTATCTCGGTTCTAAACCAGTGAAAAGTCCTATGATCCAAAACTTAAAACTCAGCAGCCTTGAAGGAACATTGCTTGAAGATCCCACAGTCTATAGGCGATTAGTAGGAAGATTGTTATATCTCACTATAACGAGGCCCGATTTGAACTTCTCTGTGCAGGTTTTGAGTCAGTTTCTCGGAACACCACGACAACCGCACTTGGATGCTGCATATCGAGTCTTGAGATACTTGAAGGCTACACCAGGGCAAGGTTTATATTTTCCATCAGCTTTCGAGCTTCATTTAAAAGCTTTTTGCGACGCAGATTGGGCATCTTGCTTAGATACATGTCGATCAGTCACCGGTTTCTGTATATTTCTTGGGCAATCTCTCATTTCGTGGAAATCAAAGAAGCAACACACCATTTTTCGATCTTCTGCAGAAGCAGAATACCGTTCCATGGCCTCCACATGCTGTGAACTACAATGGTTAATTAATCTCCTCAAGGATTTTGATGTACAACATACCAAACCGGCATTAGTATTCTGTGATAATCAAGCAGCGTTGCACATTGCTGCTAATCCAGTATTCCATGAGAGAACAAAACATATTGAGATTGATTGCCATATTGTGAGAGAAAAGCTTCAACTGGGCATCATCCGAACCCTTCATGTATCCAGAAACTTACAGCTTGCTGATTTGTTGACCAAAGCACTCGGAACAAACCGGTTTCATACTCTATTATGCAAGATGGGTATACACAATCTATACACTCCATCTTGAGGGAGAGTATTGAGGAACAGCACTTTCAACTCTATTTAACTCCTGTATTCTGGATATACTTCACTTCATGAAGAAGAACTTCAAGAACTGGGACTAACTACTTTAACGTCTCTACCTGTTTTTAGTTAATCTGTTATCATGTTAGTTATTCTGTTACTCTGTCAATATAATATTATAAATAGGACGTATCATGTAAGAAGAAAAAATTAACAAAGTCTTGAGTTCTTCATTCAAGCTTCCCCTGTTTTTCAACAGCCTTCTTGCCTGTTTCTTTACACGGCTAAACACATGTCCGCACAAATCCTCACATGTAGATATGTATCTACTCCTATATTGATTATACGTGGGGAAGGTCTTGAATATTTATATAGTGAATAATTTTTGACTAGTCCTTTTTAGATAAGATTTTGGATTGCTACAACTAATATCAAAGCTAACTTAGGCTACAATCCCCATTAACTTGTGAATATTCTAACAAGGAGCCAGTCATGGACACTGGTGCTTAAATAGGGGACGTGCCCCAGCGTGCACCAATTCCTCCTTCAAATAACACACGATTGTTTTATGTTAACTTCATTCTAGTTTCCAAATTCGAGCCGCTCACCATATATCAAGCGGGCTGTTTTAATTAGCAACATTTGCTCACATTTATGGTTCATTTCTGTGCGGAGAACGGGAGAATACACATAATTAGTTGTCAAATAGCAATGAAAAACAAAAAAGTTGATGAGAATTACTATCATGATGTTTTGCTAATAATTAAATTTGCTGCACGGATCTACTTGATTTGTAGAAAGCGGACTTTTTTCTAGCATGTTTGATGTTTCGCGAGGATATGAAAGACGAAGATGATGGTGGTGATGCAAAGAAGTAGAACAAGAATAATAAGAAGGAGAAGAGCTGCAATACTGCCAGTTCAGGGAGGCCAACGTTTTTGAATTGGTTGAGCTTGGGCCCTGAGGGCACTAAATTGCTGCATGATTTGATGCTTTAAGAAGTGAGCTTCACTTGCACTTTTGCTAAATCTTTTAAGCAAGGCAAATCAAACGTACATTACAAGAAAAAATTAGATATAGAAAATGTACATTATTTTTAAGGGACAAAAAAATGAGAACAAAATAACGAAACAGGAGTCTACGTCCCAGGGAGAAGGCGATCTCTGTAAGCCACAATGTCATCGGAAGATTTCTGACACAAATTATTATATCGTGAGTGAGTCCAACTCCAACCCGGAGGTACATAGATTGGAGTCCCTCTGTGCTTTTTTTTTTTCTTTCCTTTTTGGAGAACTGTGCCTCCACAGCAAAAAAAATAACAAAATGCCAATCATTTGTGTTCGTCTCAGCATCACTCAATCGATGGTCGCGGACAGAATCAACTAAAATTAGCCCCTTGTGCTCTTGACTGCTAAAATTATTCCTTCGCCCTTTGCTCTGCTATATTCAGGCCAGCGATATTACCTTCCAAGCCGAGCATATTTATAGAGAAACTAATAGAGTCGTGAATTGGATAACCTCATATGTGGCCGATCACTCGGAGGACCATGTGGGTTAGGAAGAGAAAATTGCCTAAAGCACTTCGAGATTTGCTGTTTTTTTACTCTTTTTTTTATGTATTCATACTAAAAATGTATGAATCATCTATTGTAGCAAAAAAAAAAAAAATTATCTTCATTACTTCTCAAAATATCTATAGGAAATGATGGCATTATCCATAATCTCATGGTCAATAGCAGTCAAAAGCTATAATGCTGCATCGAGTGATTTATATTTTTTTTTTGGGGGGGGTGGGGTTGGATTGACTGTTTTGAGGCAATGGGTATCAAGTTTTTCATTAATTATTTTAAAAATATTTTAAGAAAAAAATATTTTCTTCATGTAATATAACAGCCGTTAGTATCATTATAATGGTATGCAATGGCTTATAAGAACATCATCATGACATCATAGATCTTCTACATTTATACAAAGTATATCTAGATATGTCCAAATTAAGTATAAAGAATAAGTTATAAATACTATAAACAAAAAAAAAAGTCAACTATAAACAAAAAGTCAACTCTGGACAAGTCTACATGCCCACCTTAAGATTGGGCCCTCGCACACGCAAGGCCATTGTAGGTGCTGCCCCATCCTTGTAACGACCATTGTTTAAACCGTGCTCCTTTATTTCAAAGAATAATAATGATGGTGGTGATGATTCTTTCTAGCTAAAAAAGCGCGTCTCTACGGTGATGATTAGATGTACCTTCAGTTTTGTGCACCCATTTCTTGAGCTAATGGTCAGGCAAGATATGATAGAGAGATTTACTTATGTGTTGGCTAGATGGATACAAGAGACAATTAAGATCAGCTTAGCAGACTTTCATTAATAAAATGCTAAGGTTTGTTCTTTCTTTAGAGTAACATATTTAGTAACCAACGAATTAGTACATGGCAGCCTTAAACTTTAGAATATTTCAGGCACACCTCTGATGTAGACTCAGAGGAAAACACCTCCTAACATGCTACGACTGCCATGTAAATCGTTAAAGAATAAGCAGTCTTCGGATCCTCCCTAAAGTATTTACTTATTCTCCAACATGTCCTCAAATAATTCATTTTTTTTTAATATTTCCTGCTCAGAAGACCATGATGTGCTCAAGCCACAACAATATGCTTCAACTAGACCAATTGTCAAGAAGACTTGATTAAAAAAAAAGGAAAGAAGAGAAACACTTGACACAAATATCGAATTCCACTTGGTAGTTTATACCAGCTCAAAGTCACACATTTCCCATTGATCAAATACATGCAGCATAATGCTGATAAAAATAGATCTGACTAAACTTCAGATCTACATTGAACATGTCCATGACATTGTACAGTAAATTAGAGTTAAATGAAGAAACTTAAATGGTGACTCGATTTCACAGACCCCACGGATCAATATATTAGGCCACCACAAGATCATAAATCAAATAAATAAACCAATGCAACACCAATTAATTCTAAGAGAAACCAAAATAAACTGCATGCTGTCGGCACAAAGGCAATTGCTCAAACCAATTCCTGCAACAGCTTCTCGAGTGCTTCAGAGGCAAGAGGAATATAGAGACAATCTTGGCCATCAGAATGCCTTCTTGTTTTCACTAGTTCATGATCTTTGAACTCAGTGAGATGGGAATTCAATGTAACTTGGCTGCTGACAAGAAAACGCTCGCGACACTTGGTATATAGAGTGTTAACAGGCATACCTGAAAATGGAAGCTCATCTAAGAAGCTGGCAGCTAAAAGTGAGGCATGGTGTAAAAATTACCATACTTGCCTTCCTCTTTTTCATTGGCCAACTGATACTCTGCAAGAATTTTGAACACACTTTGGGCATTTGGTGTCAAACTCTGCAGGATGACTAATGCCGTTTTTGTTGTCTGGGCATTGCCTCCACTAGCAAGAATCAAAGGAAGAAAGACACCTTCTGCCTTGTAAGGTGCAAAGGTTGGGACATGATACCAGCACCAGTTGAACTGTGTGTGGACCATCTTCTTGTCCCACACTGCGAACATACGACAAAAAGATTGCCCGATAAGAAAATGTAATCTGAAGTATTTGCTGGCGAACAATTTCCAATAATTGTCAATATCAATGACAAATTAATCAACTATAAAACAAGAACAAGCTGGTCTACGTGTTCACTTGTTAAATCTCATGTCAATGTTAATAGCGACATGGTGGTGTGAGCTCCAAAGCAGACAACGAACATCTCTTTCAATGAACTCATGAAGAACTTGCCAGAAATGAATTTAAAAGATATTTTATGGGTAATTGAGTTCTGTATAGAAGAATAGTGGTCCATAAGTATATAGCAAAACCACAAGGAGCCTTCGCAGCAATAAGAAAGCTTATGTTACCAAATAGACTCCAAAGGCTCAAACTGGTGATGAGCCAAGGAAGTTACAAGAAACTTAAGATGGTTTAGTGCTTTAATCATCTATGAGTTGTCATGTGAATGACATTTTTTTGCTTGCAAATTCTGGAACAAAATTATATCTGCATCATTGCTTATTTGCTTGATGACTTGTGTCTTACTCCACATAGTTGATTCCTTGTTAAGATTAAACAAACCATCATCAAAAAATGACAATAATAAGAACTCCACATAGTTAGTCCATGGATAATTAATGGTTTTGCTCATCATATTGACTAATTAAACATCCAAATCAAGGTTCCTAATTAAAGATAGCCATGCTAATACAATACTAATTGAAGCATCTTAAGGTTACTTGTCCTTGAGATACATCATGAAAAAAAGACTTGCTGTTGCAAAATCTGAAATGCATGGCAAAAGAAAATAGCAGCCCATTATCATGGGTCAAGCATGGCGTACATGTCGCCGTCAAACACAGGTTTATTTGACCAACTTATAAATGTAAGCAAATTTGAATTGATTATCACAGTTAAAATTCTGGTGAGAACGAAAACATTGCACTTAGTTTCAAGCCAGCCTCACATAATTAATAGAATTTCAGCCTTTGTACCATCTCATATATGAAAATTCTAAAAGAATATGCATAGAAGCTTTAACTCCAAGTAATTCCAATAATACATAGAAACCAAACAAATTCAGATAATTAGAAGATTATTAATTATCACAAAATTAAAATCTAGAAAAGTATAACATAGGTTGAAATGCAAGTTCAATTACTCGAGACAATGAAGGCATTATTAGTCATGTTAAGAAATTAGCTGCTGAAAAGATGGAAACTAACAGATACAACATAAAATACTTAAACAACAAAATACTTACATAAAGCCGCATTGACATGGTCAATAGATGCAATCATACGGACATGGGAACAGCATGCAATTCGAGCAAGATATTGTTGTGATTCAGAGTCTCGCAAAGCAGGTCCATCGATATTGTGAATGACAACGCAAACAAAGCAGTCATTCTCATTTGGAAGTTGCCCACCAAGAAATGACAGAAGATCTTCTGTGGACTGGGAAATAGAAGGATGTTGAATTTTGGGCTTGCTCCCTGTAAAACCTTTACATTTGGCTTTTAATTGGTCCCATAGAACTTCAGCTACAGTAATCACAACCTACAAGAAGAAAATGGTCGAAAGAGTATTATAATTTCTATCTATTTCAATTCATTATTTCTAGCCATAAGGCATATCAAAATTTTTATTATCAACGAATTATAAAGTAAAATCTCTAAGCAATGACATTGCACATAGAGTAGCTTAATTTTAAGGTACTGAGCTGAACTAAAACTATTGGGTTTAGCATGCAGGTCATGAGTAGGCAGCCAATGGCGCTCTCAGAGCTTATTTTCAAGGAGAGAACCTTTTCATACAACAATAAAATATAACAGATCTCATTTCACTCACTCCAACCCCTCCCCATACACCACCACATTCCCCGGGAGCTTCCCATGTAATAAAATTCATTTGTATTCTGTCAAGATATGATCCATGGCGATAATGAAGTATATTTCTGCTCTTAAAGAATGAGAATATTCATAATATTGCAGCAAAGATGCATCACTAAGTAAGCCATGATAACTAAGGCAAAAGTGAGACTGAATCCATACTTATCAACTTATCTATAATGCTTAATGCTTTTGAATTTCCATTGTAATCCAAGTGAAATAAGCATTTCCACAGACTAAAGTCCAAATTACTGAAGCAAGACGTAAACGCACAATGGATAAGTAACCAATAAATACAAAATTTAAGTCCATAAATCTGCTGAACATGAAAGTGCGTAAAATGCTCAGACTTACCTAAGTAAAGAAAAATGGTTATGTTGTCTAACTAAGCATTTCTATTCAAGAGTACCAATAACAATTGCTCTGTACCACTCTGTCAAATCTAATTAAATAGTTAACTGTTTTTTTAAGATGAATTACATAGTTCATTATGTGAAACAATTGCATCATCGAAACATATTCCATGGATGCTTATCACATGGACATATCAATAACGGAACATTTGTGAAACAACGCACAGTGAGAATACAGAGAAAATTACGAAGGAGGAACTTGTATATGAGGGAGAACCATCTTTATTTACTATATTGAAAATCTGAATGGAACCTTCGACAACTCATATATGAAAACCCATGCTTATTAGACACTTGAATGAGTAACTAGCTTTAGGGTTATGCCTTCCAAACAAAATCTCCAAAAATATCACATGGTTTGCATCAGAGAAGTTCCAATATGTTTACTGATGGAGGTGGTTGCAGAACATAAGACAATCCAAACCAAATCAGCTGCAGGAATAAAAGTAACCATCATCCCAAGTCATATAAAGTTGTCCTCTTAAGTTAGGTCCTGCACCAATACCACTTCATAGATTGATAAATATTAATTCTTTTAGGAAAAGGAGTAAAGATTTCACAATCATAACCATGAATCCTTGGAGAAATCTAAGGGTTTGAGGGGAGGGATTGAGTTAGAGGTTTATGAGAAGAAAAATTATGTCTTCCATCTAATTCACCAGAGAAAAAAAAACATATAAATTATAAGATATTGGATCGCAAAAATACATGAATTATTAGCATATGTACTGGTAGAGGACAATACTTGTTTTATGTTGACCGATGGAAGATAGCCATTGATTACAACTACTCCAAAATCTGTTAATGCTGATGAAGCAAAATCTTCAAGCAAAATCTTCTTAGAACCAAAACCATACATTAAGAGGCCAAAGCCGCACCTGTGATAAGGGAAAAAAAAAGTACTCTCACATGATATTTTACAAATTGACAAGGGAAATTATAATATGGAACCAAAGCCATATGTTAAGACGCCAACACCACCCAAAAATCGACAGCTCAACCGACGCAAGAAAGTCCAAGTAACATAGATGCATAGTGCTCCTTATTTAACGTCTTGCAAATGTTTAACAATGCATCATAGAAGGTTGCAAGCTAATTTATGCCTAGAATGTTGCTTCGACCTCAATACTTATCAAGCCAACATTTGCTTCATGGGCATAATAGCATTCAGGACTACACCCCCCCCCCCTCCTCAAAAAATTAAAAAAAAATAATAAAAAACCTAACCTCTTTGTCTCCCACTTCCTCTAAAATAAATGATAATTCTTCCCACTTTAAATAAAATCCCAAGCACACTCATAAGAATTGTGATAAGATAGGGAAGCCTATCAGACTAGTTACTTCACCTTGAAGGTCAAACAATTATGTAATCCCCACACTGAATGGATATGGAAGCAAACAATTCGTTTACACAGCAAGAGAAAGTGAAATGTCGGAAGGGGAATTATACCTTATGAATGCAGAAATGACTACTAGATTTCTGCATTCATGGTGATTGAAAAACATATAAACACTCCTATGTAGGCTCAAATGTGTTGTGGCATAAAGGATTACTCTGGATATTCCTTTGAAAAACTATTGTTTAGCAATATCATACACACTCTGCACCCATAGAATACATATTATATTACATGCAGACAACCTTCAATATCTAATTATTGGTAAAGAAATAATGAGTAATGGTGAGAAAACAGGTTACTGATGCTAGTGAAACAAACCATTTTAAATATCATTTACTTTACAAATAGAAGTGCACATACCTCAGCTCAAATAGCCACTTAGAATACAAGTCTTTGTAACTTTTTACCAAAGATGCTATCTCTTTCTCATGTTTCGGTACAATTTCAGGCACTGCTGCTCTCAAAACCTGGCATAAAACATTGATACAATTATAACATAAAAGAAACGAGAGGTCACAATGATCACATCCAAAACAAGGAAAAGAGCAAGTATTTATATAATAGCCAAGAATTTTACACCAAAACTTCAAACACTGAGGTGGCTATGGCACCATTGCAAAAATTGTGGCATATTAATTTCAGCTGCTTAGGAAAGGACAAGTTTGATTCACCTAAAAAAAAAATGACTTGCAAATCATCCAGCAGACCAGCATGTCGAGATAATATAGCAGCAATTAAATTCAACATTTTTAACCTCTAGAAAAGCAGTTTTACATGTCACACCACACAAAATTGAAATTCCATATATGTTGGACAATAACTGTTGTAAGTTAGAGCATCCTTTGTGAAGAAATTTTCTGTGAAAAATGAACAAAGAAAAATTATATACAAGATGTATTGGCTAAGGGTAAGCAATTGGGGACTACTTAATGTTGGAAAATATGTTGCTGAACTCCTCTACAAATAGGCTACCATAAGCTTTGGGGCTAGGCAATTCCAAATGCTTCAATTCCTCCTCCTCCTCCCCTGCCTCATTTTTTTTCAATACAACCAAATGCTACAATTCCACCGACCCTATATCCCCACCCTAAACTAATAGAAAGGCATCTATGAGACATCAATGAATTCAACTTTTAAACCATGATTCAGTTCAAAACAGGAAGTCTTATCTAATAGACCAACAATGGTGTAACACATATGTGACGAGTGCAACTGATGCTAAAATCATAACATTAGCAGAAGGTATTCATTTCCAACCAAAAGATCACATCTTTCATGAAATTGATGAAACATGATTTAGTTCAGCAAAAAAATGGCGCTGTTCCTAATTTTTTTCCCTTTTTTTTAGTGAAGTGGGATACCATCCCTAATATTAAAACACCAATGAAATGCATTCCACTGTGATTCCAGAAAGGTTTGAACAAATAACTCCATCAGTCTTATCATATTTACCCATCACGAGATCAACATCAACACCGCTCCAGTTCAAATTGAGGTCCTTTTCGAATTAAAAATCAAGAAACTATGGCACATCGTTCCAAACCCTCTGGATTAAATCCCGTCCGTCAAAAGCCACTCCTACCCATTTCAAGACTTATCTCAACTGATGCACGACAAGAAATCAAATTCTAATCACTAAACGGTAGAACTAATAACGTACATATCTCAAAAGAAACAAGAAACAAAGATTAAATACAAAGAGAGCTTTATCGTGGGGATTTTTTCCCATTACCTGTTCGTCGACAAGAGCAATGTCGGAGAGCTTGCGGGCGGACTTCCTCCCGGAGCCGGAGCCGGTCTCTTTGGCGAGGAAATAGTTTCGAGAGAGCCCGAACTCCTCCTCATCATCATCGCCGTCGTTGGGATCCATGATCTGTCCGTCGTTCCACCTTTCTCTGGGAAAGGAGGCCTCTTCGTAGCCCTAGCGGAGAAACATCTTTTCCCGCGCTTCTTGACAGATTCTAGCGTGCGCCTACGGTTGGTAACGGGTCGGACTCGGGTCAATCGGTATCAAGGAGCTCCCTGTTAACAAGGAAAATGCTATTCTATTAAAAAAAACCAGGGTAATACTGCCTACGGGGCACGTGTGGCGTGGGAAGAGACATGCCCTTCTTTTTATTATTATTATTTTTTTGGTGGTTAATAGGAAGACGGGGAGGGACCAGCCCATCCGCATAGCTCCCACTGGACGCTCCTTCCACAAGGACATGTTCGATACGGGTCGTAGATTTTCGTGTGCCTTTCCCGACCTGTGGACTCGTCTTACTAGGCTCACTGCCTCGTACGCCATCCCAGCACCATCTTGATACAAGTGGAAGGAAAGCATATCCATCATCGAATCGTCCGGACGTGGGACATTCGATCTCCTGATATAATCGACGTCCGTGCGTTTCGAATCTGGACAACTCAGGTAGAGTTATTGGCCCTTACCATCCTGCTACCATCTTAGTGGCAGAGACACGCCTTTTCATGGCTTTGACGCACATAGGGAGAAAAAGAAAAAAGAAAAGAAGAAGAAGAAGAAGAAAGGAATTTGCACTCGAGCAATCAATTTGCCGGGGGATCGTTAAAACAATAGAAGCTGCGATGGAATTGAAACGAAAATACTAAAAATAAAAGTAACAAAGAAGCAAGAACCTCCCATGGTTCAAGGTACCGTGGCTGAGACCAGCGCATCAAGATCCTCTCCTCCTTTCACTGTGAGGTGGATCTTGAAATCCTAGGGAGGACGCCCTCGCCGTCGCGGGTCGTCCCTGGGAGAGACCCCGTTCGTCCGTGGGAAGAAGCCGTCGCTGGCTGGGAGGAGAGAAGAGGGGAGGGGGAGAGAGAGGATGGGGAGAGGAAGTGGCTTGGAGAGACGGCGATTCAGAGGAAGCTTCGAAGGCGGTGGTGCTGAAAACCCTTCGATGAGAGCCTCCGGATATGGAGCCTGGGAAGCGTGCGGCGAAGGGAAGAAGAGAGAACGAAAGGGAGAGATGGGGTGTTACTTACTTCTCGGAGAAGCGGTGGTATGATGCGTCCCTGTTCCGTTAGATAGCCCCATCCAAATTTGCATCTTTTCATCAAAGCTTGCATGCATTATGTCATAAAGTGTGCACTGCATCATATGACTACCGACGGCAAGATATCATAATTGCAAATCCTTGAAATGTAATGTAATTTTGGAGGAAGTATGATTTATTTTATTGTAATGTGAGCCGGCGAAATAAGTCTACATTCTTTTAAACCTGTGTTTTTTAAATCTCATAATTTTTTTTTTTCTAGAACAGTGGACTCATATCTGATGATTACGAATGTGCCCAACAAAATTAGAAAACAAAATATCTCGAAGTGCTTGGAGCAGCTCTCCATTCCCAGCCCATAAGGTACTATCCGCATAACTGGCCATATAGGCAACTATCCAATCTACAGCCTCATTGGCTTCACGGAATACATGCTTAGTCTGAAAGGTCCTTCCATTCCTCGTCATTATCCAGATGTCTCGAAGAAGAGGATGGTTGCCGCCGGCACTCCTCGAACCTCCTTTGATCCACAAAAAATATTTCTTTAATGTAAACCATCCGAGAACATTGGCATACTATAAGTGACATATTTTTTCACCATAAATAAGTGAAATATTGAATCCATTGTGGGCCAAGAAGATATATTACACTTTTTTGCTAATTATAAGTTTAGGACTGGATAAGGTTTCATCAAAGATGTGTCAATCAAGTGCATGGTTTTCTAAGGCCATATTGCATTTCGTTTTGATAAGATGTCCCGGGCGGCTAAACCCCACATCCCATGCACTTCTCCTTTTATTTTTTCAGAAAAGAGAAAGGTGCAGCACCACCAACCTTAGCATTGACATCGACCTCAATGAATCATCCCTACCATGTTCATGCACTACAACAATCCTTACTGCAACCACCTAGCCACCTTATTGTCCCCAAGCATGCCCGGCTCTATTAGATCAAACCCACTCTGATCCAGTCCCGAATTCCCCCCTTTCACTCTGTCATCACTTGAAACATTCTTTGCATTCATGACTCTGCCACTCATTTCGTCCAGTTTCTAATTTTTATTCGACGATTGCAACCAACAACAGTCGTGAGATGTCTTGGAGGCACCATAAATTCTATCTACTTCGGTGACGAGCAACCTTAATCTTTATAGCATTATTAGATTTTATTATTGATAAATACTTGTTAAAATTATATTTTTTTAATAAATCTTTCTCTTATGATGATGTCTTTATTGCAAGTTTTATCATGAAATTTTGCTCAAATTTGATTAATATCTGAAAAATATCCAATTTATATTTGTATTCGGATAACAAAATTTGGATATGTTTAATATTTATTTCGTATCCGTATCCATTTAGAACAAGTATGGATATTAATTTTGATATCTATTTAATATCCATATTCATTAAAAAAAATATGGATACAAATATGGATATATCAATATCCAATTCATATCCGATCTGTTTTCGGCCCTAGGGTTATACCTTAGTATATCGATACCCTATAAGTGAGGACTATACGTTGGCACTTTGATTATTACTAAGCTCATATTTTGGTCTAGCCACGTGGTATAAATGTAGTTGTAGTTAATGGCTATTGAGATAAACTTTATATTTTTGAAAGAAATTGATTTATAAATGAAATTTAAAATTTGAAATGACTAGATAATATTTAGTTTTGGATTTATATTGATATACTTTGCATGCTTATTTTTAGTTTATTATTATTATTATTATTATTTTATTACTTAATTTATCTAGCTAAAACGTTCATTGCTTACTGAGTTGTCTAGCTCATTATTCTATATTCTACTGTTTTTATAGATCCGGAGAACTAGTTTGACTTAGAGATTTATCAAGGCTGAGTAATTAGACTAGATTTTTTTGGTGTAATTAATGCAAGAATTTAGAATATTATTGATTTTGTGAGACTTGAAATTTTAAATTAGTTATTTAATTTGAAATTTGAACGTTATTATTTAAATTTATTCTACTGCTTATATATGGTATTATGTTAAAGTGCCTTACATGCATGTGGAGAAGAGTTTTCTATGAGTATGTAACGGTTGCTGCGACTCGTGACTCACGATCTCAGGTTGGAGGCATGGTAATTGCTCCATTTCCTTGTTCCCATACGTTTTATCACATATTAAATAATAGTAATGGTGATAATAGTTATCACAGTGACAACAACGATAAGAATAATAATTATTATTATCGTTATCTTCATCATTTCTCTAATTTATATAGCATACTCATTATTGTCTCCCCTCCTTGCTGGACTCGTGGAGGACCAACTGCTAAAATTCGACACAACTCCGCATTTCGCACCACAGCCCACACACCACAACTCATTGGGAAGCGATAAACGTGAAGCATCGGATATCATCGAATGTTCCCTATCTACTTTGTAGAAAATAATACTGCATATAATATATTATCATTCAAACTATTTCTATAGGATTGAACCAACACATGTACAACTAATGGCTTATAATTGCATCTTTTATGATATATCGTTGATTTGATGGTAGCATTGTCATTTTTACCTATTTTCTCCTCTTTTATCCTTTAATAGCTAATGACATTAGGGATGCAATAGCTCCAGACTAATTTGAGAATATGTAAAATATTCAAAGGTGTGCTAGAGAATGTCTAAGGAGCAAAGCAAAATGGAATTTCATCTCATAAAAATGGTCTTGTGAGGTAGGGCCACAAGTTCTACATTTTAGAACGTATGGCTAGAGATAAATATATTTTTTTGGTGCATGAGATAAAGATTCAAAATTCAAAACATGTCCAGAAAGCCAACCAAAATCCTGAAAAGGATTTAAAAAACTGGAATATAAGTTAAAAGATTATTGTATTATCTTTATTTATTTATTAACATATAAACATGTATGGAAAAGAAAGAAAAAGAATGAAAATAGCAACACTGCCATCTAACATCGACAATACATAGAAACAATAGGTTAAAGGGCTTATTTATTTATTTATTTAGTGAGGAGATGCGTGAAGAAGAAATAGGATCTATGCCCAAAGCTTTTCAAATATATATATATATATATAAATAAATAATTTTTTGGCATGAATATCCTTCTAAATATTGAATTTTGTATGAATACTCTTCCAAAATTAATTTTTACATGTATATCCTCGTAAAATATTTATTTTATTTTTTACTCTTTTTTATTCTTATTTTTGCATATGTACCCGTAGCATCTAACGTTGTTAAAAAAAAATTAACGATTTCAAATTAAAACGACTAAAATACTCTCAATGAATATGTGTGCAAAAAAAAAAATATTTATAAGACGATTGTAATGGAGAATAACAAAGTAAATTTTAAAATTTTATTTTATTTTCATATCCTCACAAAATATTTTTTTTTGAGGATATGAAAATAAATATAATTTTAAGAGAACATTTTTGTAAATTTAAATTTTAGAAGAATATTCATGAAAAGAAAAATCTAATAAAATAAATTTAAAAAGCTAGTTATTTAAGTTTCTGGAGAGGGCTAGAGGTGGAGGACCACCGCATCTCTCACCACGTGCAGTCTTCTTCCACGCCACTTCCCCGTTCCCCTAAGGCCCGGCCCTGGGTCAGCTCACCATCCCGGCGTCGCGTCACCGCCACCCCCCTTCCTCCTCCTCCTGGGTCCTGGCCGGCCTCGAGCCATATCCCATTCCCATCATCAACCACGCCGACTGGTTTCCTCCACAAAAGGTCGATGCATCCAAAAAATAATAATAATAACAGCAACAATAAATGGCAAAAAGAAAAATTAAACAACCGTCCGATGAAAATCTAACAGTGTTCAGAATAAAAATCTTATTTAAAGAGAAATATAAAGAAAAAAGGACACTGAAACGCTGAAGAGAGAGAGGAGAGAGGAAATGGACGAAATTTTTAGAGCGAAGCATTTTTAGCAAAGAAGAAAACAAGTAAGGAGGGAGAGGGGGCGGCAGCTACGAGAACTGTACATTAATTTTGAAAATTAGACAAAAAAGGAAACGAAATTTACGATTTCGTTTTTTCCTTTTTCTTTTTCCTTCTGAAATTCTTTTTTCTTTTTTCTTCATGGGATTAATGGGAGCCACTCGTACCGACCCTCCAGCGGCACGTCGATGACGACGTCGTAGTTATACCTGCGACGGCGAGAAAGAAGAGAAAGGGAAGCTCAGGCTAGAATCTCCGGCCAGTGGTATGCTAGAGCGAGCCGCGAGGAAGGCGTTAGGGAAGACTTACTTGGCCGCGAACCGCTGCCGCTCGTCTCTCTCCGCCGTCGCGAAAAACTCCTCGATCTCCGCCTCCAACGGCATCATCTCCGCCCTCGGTCGCCTCGTCGACTTCCCCTCCACCGTCGATTCCAGATCGCTCCATTCGTCTACTCCGCTACTCGACGGCGTCGTCCGCCTCCTAAACAATAGAAAAATAAAAAATTTTATTTTTACAGCAAAAAGGAAACTAGAGAGAGAGAGGGTGGGAGAGGAAGAGGGAGAGAGCGAGGAAAACCTCTCACTGCTGCAGTTGGAGTGACGCGCGGCGGTGTCCAGAACCTCGCCGACCTAAGAAGAAGAGAGAACGTAAAATTCGAGCGAATAAAGATGCGAAAGAGCTCGAATTCGAGCAGAATTTCGTGTCTCGCTTACCTCCGGGTCGGCAGACCGCGAGAAGCGCTCCTCCGGGGCGGTCTCGCATGAGGCGTTGCTGGAGCAGCGGGAGATCCGGCTGAGGTCGGGGTTGGGGCACCGCCGGCCGCCGGAATTCATCGTGGATCTTGTGATCCGAGGCTTCATGACAAGGCTCCGGTTCCGGAGCCGGAGATACGAGATCTGGATCTCCCCCGAACGCACCACCGCCTTCCTCCTCTTCGAGCTCCCGCTCCCCTCCGCCGCCCCCGCAGCCGCGAGGGCCAGCGTCCGCGCCCTTGTCCTCACCCCCACCACCTGCGTCACCTCCATCACCGCCACTTCTCCGATCCCTCTGCACTTCCTCTTGTCTCTCTGTGTCTATTTCTCTTGGCGGAATTGGGAACTGGAGAAAGTAAGGGTGGAGTGGGGTGATCAGATCCGGCTTGACGGCGGGGTTTTGTTTTTTTAAGGGAACGGTTTCCGCTTTCCCGTTAACAGGGACGACAATCCGAGACGGCGCCGTTAAGCTGGTATGGCCGTTTGCGAACCGGGGAAGGGGCTAGCGAAAGCACTCGAACCATAACGCGACGCGTGGGAGCGCGCCGGCTGTTCGCTTCACCGGCTCGCCCGGTGGGAGGTCCCGTAGCCGGTTACGGCTCCGCCACCAGCCGAGCGCGCATGGTAAGTTATGTCCGGTCTCCCCGTGGTGGGAAGCTGGTCTGGCACGTAATCATTGTGCTCCACGCGAATTTACCAAACCACCACTACTAGCTTTCCCAAATTACAATACTACCACCATGGGATCAACGGTGGACCAAACGAAATACCACCATCCGATCTTGATCGATCGGTAGGAATGTTCTTCAATCATGTATAACGTCCGTTATAATGGGATTGAGACAGCAGTAATTCTGCCACCACGAAACGCCGTGATAACTCCCAACTCTATGGACCAGCCGTTTGGACGCCCTTAAACATGACGGACATTACAACGCAGTAATTCTGTATTAACAAAGAGTTTTAAACAATTATAACGTCCTTGCGGCGGGATTAATTGACACGAAAAGATTTTTTTTTTACATCCACAGCTCGCCCATCCCTCATATGAATACAGTCCCAAGAGTCGCACAATAAAAGGGAATACAAGAAAGACAAAATAAAGTTATAGATCTTCCAAATAAAATTTCCGAAATTATGAGCCACATAGAATGCCACTTGCAGCGCTATTGGTCTTTTTGAAAACATGGATAGCCTGAAATATAATACATTCGTCTAACAAACGGCGAATATTATGAAGCAACAGTGTTCTTCTAACGGCACTTATGGTCTCCAAAATCTCCTCGATCATTATAGTATAGTTTTTCTTAATCATGATGTGGTCTGTTTCTAGCATCTATCCATCGCAAAAGAGGGCCTTTCAAGCAGCACGAACATCCGCATCTACGACAGAAAAATATTGCCCGCTGCCATTGCTTGACATGGCTTTGTTTGGGGGAACTTTTGAAGGGCTAAAAGCACTTCCTGGCCCTCCAAAAATACTTTTAGATGAAAAAAAGATGTTTGGTAAAAATTTCGGAAAGCTATTTTAGCTTTTTCAAAAAGCTGAAAATAGCTTTCTGGAAAAAGCTCCATTTTGGAGCTTTCCGAAAACGTTGTTTTCAGCTTTGTCGGGAAGCTCTCTCTCTCACCCTTCCCTCTCTCTCTCCCTCTCTATCTTCTTCTTCTTCTCAACATCGCCGCCCGTTTCCTTTTTCTTTTGGTGAACTCATGGCTGCCCAGGGTGGCAGCCACCACGCCGGCCGCCACCTATGGCTGACGACCCTTCCTCAGGTC
The DNA here is from genome assembly GCF_009389715.1 of Phoenix dactylifera. Taxonomy (NCBI): domain Eukaryota; kingdom Viridiplantae; phylum Streptophyta; class Magnoliopsida; order Arecales; family Arecaceae; genus Phoenix; species Phoenix dactylifera. The sequence goes on along the minus strand of NC_052399.1, from coordinate 1,208,052 downwards.
GTCGCGACGCCACCCATGGCGCTCGAAGTTTGAAGTTCCTCCCGGACCTCTTGTAACAACCTTTCTGTCTCCCGCAGCTCTGAAGAAGAGGCAGGCTCCGGCTTAGCAATTGGGGGGAGGTTGAGATCGAGAAGCAGTCGGTTCGAAGGGTTGACACTGCTTCCACTGCCTCCAATAGAAAGAGGAGTTCCGTCCATTGCAGAAAGTATCCAATCCACCCATTCAAATAATGGAAGAAAGAGGGTAAAGGCTCGTGGAGCGGCCGGGCTCGGCCGTGGGGTGGTCAGGCCTCTGCTAGCCATGGGACAACGACGTCCCAGCCGTGGAACCATGGCGTCCCAACCGCGGGACCAGGGAGGCGAGCCGCAGCGAAACCCCCATGGCGACCGGCCGTGGGGTGCTCTTTTGGGCGGCAGTGTCTGCTCGCGGCAACGTGCGCCGCGGTGGTGGTAGGCGAGCCGCCTCGGCTCCCTTCCGAGGGAAAAAGAAAAGAAAAAAAAAAGAAGAAAAGGGAAGAAAAAGAAGAAAAGGGAAGAAAAAGAAGGAAAGGAAAGAAAAAAAAGAGAAGAAAAGAAAAAAAAGAAAATGAAAAGAAAAGAAATAAATAAATAAATAATGCATAAATAAGGAGAAGAAGAGAAGAAAAAAGAAGAGAAAAAGAAAAGAAAAAAAAAGAAAAGGAAAGAAAAAGAAGATAAGGAAAGAAAAAAAGAAGAAAAGGAAAGAAAAAGAAAAGAACATAAATAAATAAGATAATAAATAATTGCATAAATAAATATGTATATAAATGAACAAATAAATAAATAAATAAGATATTAAATAAATATATTTCAATGAAATAAAATAATAAATAAATAAATAAAAAATATTAGTAATTATTTAACTAATTTTATCACCTAGCTAGAAAATTTGTTAGAGAGATAAATGATCATCAGAAGGATGAAAATGAATTTATACTAATAATTATAATATTTTATATATTTATTATTGTATTATACTATAAATATAATATTATATTATATTATATCATAATACATTGATATGTTATGTTAAATAATTTAATATTATATTAAATTATTATTTTATAGTATATAATATTATAGTACCATATTATCATAATAATATATTACATTACATTAAGATTATACTATATCATATATTTATGCATTAATATATATTATATTTTATTATGCTCTATTGTCTAATACTAGTAATATCCTTTATGATCATTTTGCCACACAAAAATATTTTTTCAGTTTGTTTACCAAACACAAATTAAAATGGTAGTTATCAAATAAAAAATAATTTTTTATAAAAGTTCTATAGCTTTACTGTTAATAGCTTTCCTAAACAGTTGCGTCGCCGGAGCACCATTAACGCCGATGGCCGTTATAACAACTTGTTGTATCGTGGGTCTCGGATGACGACGAAAAGCGTTCGGTGATCAAACCAATGTTTGAGATCAGAGCGGTAGCACGAAGAAGATCAGAGCGCAAACGTGTACCGACAGGGTCCAAGGTTGCCAAACCAGTGGGATCGTACGCATAAAAATTATGCTGTACCCGTTGGTGGGACACTGAAACCAGGGAAGGAGAATAAGTAGGGCAGGTGCATGGAGGGTGACGTAGTAATCATGGTGGAGAATCTTCTTTATTTTTCTTGGGAAATTATTATTTGATGAAAAAAAAGGGCTTGATGCGACGGTGGTAGTTGGGTGCACCCCGTGGGCTATCGCACGGAGGGGACCAGGGATCAGAGGGCTGGAGCCCACGGATCTCAGCCAGTGGACGGTCCAGTGGTGCCCCCGTTTGTTTCCATCTTAATTTACGGAGGGTTGGAGGCTAGCCACTGTGACCGTCCAGACTGACTGCGTCGGGATCGTCGAGGGCCGTACGATGAGGGACGTTGGGGACTGATGAGGAAGCGGCCAGGGCAGGGAAGATTCGTATTGAATGCGTTTACACGTACGATTTGGCACGTTACGAGGCCATGAATGACACGCTGCCCCACGCAAAGCTGCTAAGCTGAGGCGGCTTTTTATTTTAAGTTCTTTTCATGGATGAATTGAATGATTAAACTCGTTGTCTTGGGAAGAGAGAGAGAGATTACAAGTTGCCTTTTTGCCAAAATAGGGGCATCTCATGTAGACGGTGACTTAATGTTGCTAGTAGACTCCTGAAGTTTGAATGGTTGAAGATAAAATTATAGATTCAAAAATATACAATATTTTATACACTTCCTACATCAATTTTTATTAGAATATGCAGAGGAAAGTGATCATTGGTGACTACCAACCAACTAGTTAACTCAATGTTACTACTGAGTTTGTTGTACATTGGAGCATAGATGAAGCATATTTCTTTTGTTTGATCAATTAATCATATAAGCTATATTACTCTGATAATCAACAAGCATGACATGCTACCGATTTAAGAGGAAGGAGTGTTTCATTTGATGGGCATGATTTCGTTGATGGATTGAACTTTATTGTTGTGAGATACTTTCCTTTAAATTTGAATCCAAATACTATTGATATTTCACCTTCCACTCCAAAAGATACAAATATTCCAAATACTCTTGATGGCATCTTATTTTCATCTTTAAAACTTCATCAATGGATATAATCAATTAGGACAAATTCATGAAAAATGAGAATGCCTGCTGTTGCTAAGGAGCCTAGATAGGCTTGCGACCTCATTTGCACATCTAGCCATGCTAGATTACATGGGGGGTAATGAGTTAGGTCAAATCAAGTTAAGCAAGGATAACAACATACAGAATCGTGACCCATATCCAACTCGACCTGAAATTGGGTCAAGACATCTTAACCCATACTCATGGATCATTTCAGATCACCCATTTGGCCATAGCCAAGTCTTTTTTGTAAGACTCAATTCTCTATGCTAACCTGTCAAATCTAAGAAAAAACTAATTACTCAAAAGTTTTTATCTACAATCATGACTCGATCAAAGCTAAATAATTTTAACCCAAATAGAACTCCATCCTCATGATCCAAGCAGGTCAAATTTTTGAGCTTCACTCGGTCAATTT